>NC_083595.1:15777076-15967076 GCF_027579695.1 Neoarius graeffei
AAAACGCAGTGCATGCCCCGAGAGACGTGTGTGGATGTGGCTCAGGAGCTCGGCACTAGCAACGACATGTTCTTCAAGCCTCCATGTGTCTCTGTGTTCAGATGTAGTGGCTGCTGCAACAAAGAGGGGGTCATGTGCCGCAACACTAGCACCACCTACGTTGATAAAATAGTACTGATCTCTCTTTTTTTCTCAATTAACATTTCTACTTCTGTGTTTTTTGTTTTATACCAAAGTCACTTTTTGTAACTGACTTTTGCAACAAAGTAGGCAGACTTGAGTACAGTACTGTGTTATGAATTCTTTTGAGTAAAAGTAAAATACTTATCAAGAAAATTACTCAAGTAAATGGGTCGTCTGGTCAAGACCTACTTGAGTAATTACTTTTACAAATTACTTGTTTGCAGGTTACTTGCAAATGAATATCTACAATTGGCACAACGAATGCGAAAATGTCTTACTTTCTATTGTTCTTATGTTCACTAACCAAGTAACCTTGATATCAACAGTTTTATACAGTGGATATTAAAAAAAGCCTACACACCCCTGTTTATGTAAAATGAAACAAATGTCAGATCTTTTTAAAACAAATGTCCTATAGCAACTAACAAAACTAAACTGTTAAGTAAATATTTCAGTGAAAAGAAGAAAAACACACCTCTTTACTTATACTTCACATGCAGAAGATGCTTTCATAAGCGTCTATTCACTTGGTTTCATTTGGACATCTTGATTTAGCAAGATTATTCCACTCTTCCTTGCAAAAAATGATCCAAATTGTGAGGAGATCTCCTGTGCGTAGCCCTCAAGTCATTCCACAGGCTTTTGATAGGATTTAGACCTGGTCTGTGATTGGGCCATTCCAAAATGTTGATCATCTTTTTTCTGAAGCCATTCCATTGGGTTGCTTGTGTGCAGGAAAATGAATTTTTTTCTTCATCTTCAAATGTCTAACAGAGGCCTGAACTTTTTTTTTTGTGCCAAAATAGATTGGTATTTGGAGATATCCATGATTTCTATTTTGACTAAAGCCCCAGTCCCAGCTTAAGAGCTGCAGCCTCATAGCATGATGCTGCCACCACCATACTTCACTGTGAGTATGGTGTTCTTTGGCTGATGAGCTGGGTTTTTTTTGTTTTTTTTTCCCCCAAAGTATCTTTTATGCCCAAAAAGTTGGTCTCATTCGACCATAACACATTTTGCCACATGGTTTCTGCTGATTTCGGTGGCCTTGGATGTCTTATTAACACCCTACCCCCCACCCACCCCCACCCCCCAAATGAAAAAGGGTTTCTCTCTTTGTCCCCGACCCTAGACATGAAGAATACACAGATTCCATGGTACAGCTATTGTTTTGGAAATTAATTAAAATGTCTGTCTGACATGATTTCACATGATTTTCATCTTTATATATGTACAAGTTCAATCCCCAGTCGCTCAAGACCAAGTTCAGTTGAGACTCAAGTATGAGGCCTGAACTTAATTCTTCAACTCTTGTTCTTACTGATTCTAGGCTCTCTAGCCATACACTCAAGAATCTGACTCTAATTACCAAGAAGAATTTTTCTTTCATCAGTTAATGAAAATCTAATACAAGATTTTGTACAAAACAAATTTTAAACCAAGTCTACATACTTCACTAATATACAGTATTGTTCAAAAGTCTTCATCACATGCAAAGCAATGCTGTAAAGATGCCTTCAAAGCTAATGAAATTAAACAGGACGATGTAAAAAAAAATCCTGTAACGTGTAAGAAACTTAATGTCAAAGACAATATTTTGTGTGACAACCCTTTGCTTTTTAAGAATGCATGAGTAGTTTCAGGTATACTTTGTGCAGTTTTATAGGGAAATTGGATTTTTTTTTTAAAGGAATCACACTTGTTTCTGTATTTACAGTTAAACCCCAACAGGCTTCATTATGTTCTTTGACTGAAAATTGGTGAATTATGTAATATGTTGCTTTCATTTTTACCATACAAACATTTTCTGTAACATTTGAAGTTTTCACTGGAAAAATAATGTTTGGAAATGTTTTTCAGATTGACTCAATAATGCTGAGGTCATAAACTAAATATCTATAACAAAATTTGTGTTAATAGAATGCCAAAGGCATTTGCACAATACTGTAAATCATAAATAGTAGGGTGGGTTTTTTTTTAAAAAAACAAGTACTGCAAGGAACATGGCTCGGCTTTGCCACCTTACAGCTCCTGGGTCATTTGTGTGATCCTGAGCTCGGGTTACTGTCTGTATGGAATTCTGCCATCCACATTGTTTCCTTCTGGGTTCTCTGGATTCCTCCCACCTCCCTAGAACATGCCAGGAGATGGATTGGCTTTTCTAAATTTCTGTGTAGGTGTGAATAGAGCAAATGATTTGTGACCAGCATATTTAGGCATAGTTCAACTGTCTATAAAGATTTTTCAAACTGATGAAGCTATCTTATGTTATGACCAGCTTGGTATTTTAATCTTAGGAATCTCATCTGTTTAAACTGTATACACCATTATACAGGTGTTAATGCTTTAGGAAGTACTGTAATTTTATAGTTGTTGCCTTTGGTTATTAGTAGGATAATTGTTGTTGGATCTGTTTCTTTCAGCTTTTGAGTGTGGTGCCGTTTAAATATGGACCTGAACCGATGCTGATCAGAGTAGCTAACCACACGGAGTGTAAATGCCAGGAACCGCAGATGATTCGCAGACATGCTCTGCCCCACAGGAACAGTGGGTTAGTACCGGCTTAATTATCTCAAATTAATACAGTGCCTTACATGAGTGCCGTCATAGTTTGTCAAGTGACTGAGATTTTTTTTTTTAAATTATAAATTTTCACCGAGATATCAGAAATTGTAAATTGGTCTATGATCTGACAGTTGGTCTAACAATTATTTCAGATGCATTTCTTAATCTGACAGATTCACATGACAAATTAATAGTAAATAGAGAGAGTAATTTAATTAAGATGGTCTGTTTCTGGAAGAGATCTTCTAAGCGTCTCCTAGACCAATTAAGGATGTGAACATCACCAAATCCAGCCCCTTATCGTCAGCACAGTGTCACATGTGGTGTGCCAAGCTTCATCACTGAACTCATTTCTGTGTGTGTGGTGGGGGGTGCAAATCCAACTACAGGTGTTTTCCCATTCGCCAGTCAGAAGACTCCAGACAACTGTGTGACCGAGGGCTCATATGGGACTGTATGGAGGATCGGTGTGTATCTTATCCCTCCAGCAAACAAGGTCAGAAAAGCATCCAGCTCCTTTTCATTTACATTTTACATATATTTGGCATCAATTGTATGTCAAATAATTCAGCTGGAAGTGGGTAGCATTGCCACCTCACAGCTCCAGCATCCCTGATTTTTACCCTGAGCTCAGGTTACTGTCTCTGCCAAGTTGTGCATGTTCTCCATAGGTTTCCTCTGAAAACATGCATCCAAAAACATACAGGTAGGTAGACTGGCTGTGCTAAATTACCCCTAGGTTTGAATGTGTGTGTATGATGCCTTGCAATGGACTGGCATCTCATCAAGGGCTCTAGATCCACTACAGCCCTGACCTTGATAATGTGATTACTAAAGATAAATGAATGAATGATTACATTCAGATTATTTTAATCTTGAGAGCAATTAGAGACCTGAAACTATATAAGGACTCCCAAGCATGGTATCTCACCAGTTAACTGCTATACACCTCTCTGAAACATGCACCAGAGGTTGCAGTAGATTCTGAGCTGTTTCCTCAGCAATTATGTTTGATATGGGTACTTTTGAGCCTGGACTTCTTGTTGATTTTGAAGTAAATTTTTGAACGTGAATGGGCACAATTTTGCTGAGTTATAGAAGGCTTCAGTGCAAAATATGGATCCAATAGTACGAGGGAAATTACAGTTTGCGCTCTCTCTCTCTCTGCAATGGAAACTTCTGAGGAATCGTACTCAATGACTACATAGAATTTCAGACACCATAAAAGAACTGGTGTAAATCTGATGAGGAACCACCTCTCCTAAAACCATGCGGATCATCATAAATCAAGCTTCCTAAATGAACGGATGCTGTTTAAGCCCTCTGGAGCAGGCAATGGTTATTCATTTCTTCAGATGTTTACATATCAGCAGTGGTTGAGTGATGTATTTGATCATTCATCTGCATCATTCCTATTATTGCAGAGAATTGTTCCATGACTTCATGCACATTAGCTGCAGAAAGCAGTGCCCCATTTTTGTATGCCCCTTAACAAATCCAGTAATGCTGTAGGTGTATGGGAAGAAGAACCTTAGATGTGGGTTTGTTTAAGGTGAACCTCAACTTGCAAGGAAGTGGCTCACACACTATGAATTCAAGGCCTTCTGCTGCGGCACATATAATATGTGACATGCAGGATCTGGCATTGAAATCGCAAAGAACTACTGCGAAACTCGCTTTAACAGAGTCGCACCTTATAGCCAATCCATCTGGCATTGCCCTTATCCACCTCCACGGAGGAGGAATCTGTGTGATTGTTCCTCCTCCGTCTGCTTTGCCATTGGGGACTTGGAAGGGCTTCTGTTTGTCATAACTCTGATGAGGGTGGCTAAGGGGTTGCTGGCACTTGCCAAAGGTGCCACCCCAGACTCTGGTGGGCGGGGTTGTCCATTTCCCTGTGGTAGGCAGAGGCTCCAACCTGTCCTACCCCTGTGTCCAGTAACAAATCCAAAATAAGGCATAAATATGGCATATGCAGTATTCTTCAGAAAATTTTGCCTGTAAAATACTTGCAAAATATGTATGAAATTTCCCTGCAGATGTATGTGCGCTTGGCTTTCTCAGTTGCCCTCTGTAGTATGCTGCCTGGCTCTGTAACATAACTACATGGTGTAACATAACTACATGCACTATGGCATGGTCATGTTGTCTGGCTCAGCCAATCAGAGTGCAAGAATTGATCTACAAATATGGCATCGCTTCCAGTCATGCTAGATTTTGTGGTGAAATAATTGGATTTGCAGCAAATTATGGGCAGTGGAGATGATATAAATCGCTTGAACATTGAAAGGCAAGTTTTTTTTTTTTTTTTTTTTTTTTTCTGGGATCAAGTAGTTGGTGCATGCCATCTGTGTAGGTGGAGAAAACCACCGGTCGCCAGCACTTGTGGAGATCTCTGCATATGCCAGATCAAATTGTTATCATGCAGAGCGTCGTGTTGTGGAGTTTAAGAACCTATGCCCCATAACTTTAATGAAAGTTTCCCAGATTTCCATTGCTTCCAGGAATGCGAATTGTGCCTTACTCAATGTACGGTCTCTTAATAAAAAGCACCATTCATTAACGATGTAATTGTTGACATGAATATTGATCTGTTTTGTTTAACTGAAACCTGGCAGATACCTAATTAATTTATAACACTGAATAAAACTACTTCACCTGGCTATGAATTTATTGATAAGCCACATACAACTGGGCATGGGGGCAGCCTTGTTGTATTTTATCGCTCCAGCTATAAGATTGTATCAGTGCCCGTATAGGATTTTCCATCATTTGAATGTCTTGCTCTGAAATTTACTGGTGGTCTACCTTTATTATTATTGCTTATCTATTGGCCTCCCAAAGTAACTTCTGATTTTATTAGTGAATCCTTTGAGCTACTCTTGTCTGTGTGTCCTATGTACTCATCTATCCTGGTTCTTGGGGATTTTAATATACAACCCTGATTCCAAAAAAGTTGGGACAAAGTACAAATTGTAAATAAAAACGGAATGCAATAATTTACAAATCTCAAAAACTGATATTATATTCACAATAGAACATAGACAACATATCAAATGTCGAAAGTAAGACATTTTGAAATTTCATGCCAAATATTAGCTCATTTGAAATTTCATGACAGCAACACATCTCAAAAAAGTTGGGACAGGGGCAATAAGAGGCTGGAAAAGTTAAAGGTACAAAAAAGGAACAGCTGGAGGACCAAATTGCAACTCATTAGGTCAATTGGCAATAGGTCATTAACATGACTGGGTATGAAAAAAGCATCTTGGAGTGGCAGCGGCTCTCAGAAGTAAAGATGGGAAGAGGCTCACCAATCCCCCTAATTCTGCACTGACAAATAGTGGAGCAATATCAGAAAGGAGTTCAACAGTGTAAAATTGCAAAGAGTTTGAACATATCATCTACAGTGCATAATATCATCAAAAGATTCAGAGAATCTGGAAGAATCTCTGTGCGTAAGGGTCAAGGCCGGAAAACCATACTGGATGCCCGTGATCTTCGGGCCTTTAGACGGCACTGCATCATATACAGGCATGCTTCTGTATTGGAAATCACAAAATAGGCTCAGGAATATTTCCAGAGAACATTATCTGTGAACACAATTCACCGCGCCATCCGTCGTTGCCAGCTAAAACTCTATAGTTCAAAGAAGAAGCCGTATCTAAAAATGATCCAGAAGCGCAGACGTCTTCTCTGGGCCAAGGCTCATTTAAAATGGACTGTGGCAAAGTGGAAAACTGTTCTGTGGTCAGACGAATCAAAATTTGAAGTTCTTTATGGAAATCAGGGACGCCGTGTCATTCGGACTAAAGAGGAGGACAACCCAAGTTGTTATCAGCGCTCAGTTCAGAAGCCTGCATCTCTGATGGTATGGGGTTGCATTAGTGCGTGTGGCATGGGCAGCTTACACATCTGGAAAGACACCATCAATGCTGAAAGGTATATCCAGGTTCTAGAGCAACATGTGCTCCCATCCAGATGACGTCTCTTTCAGGGAAGACCTTGCATTTTCCAACGTGACAATGCCAAACCACATACCGCATCAATTGCAGCATCATGGCTGCGTAGAAGAAGGGTCCAGATCTTTCACCCATAGAAAACATTTGGCGCATCATAAAACGGAAGATATGACAAAAAATACCTAAGACAGTTGAGCAACTAGAATCCTACGTTAGACAAGAATGGGTTAACATTCCTATCACTAAACTTGAGCCACTTGTCTCCTCAGTCCCCAGACGTTTACAGACTGTTGTAAAGAGAAAAGGGGATGTCTCACAGTGGTAAACATGGCCTTGTCCCAACTTTTTTGAGATGCGTTGTTGTCATGAAATTTAAAATCACCTAATTTTTCTCTTTTAAATGATACATTTTCTCAGTTTAAACATTTGATATGTCATCTATGTTCTATTCTGAATAAAATATGGAATTTTGAAATTTCCACATCATTGCATTCCGTTTTTATTTACAATTTGTACTTTGTCCCAACTTTTTTGGAATCGGGCTTGTACATGTAGATTCAAAAAGCTGTAACATTGCTGATAATTTTTTTTAATCTGCTCAACTGCTTTGATCTCACTCAGCATGTTAAATTTCCCACCCACTCTAAAGGTCATATATTGGATCTTATCTACACCACTGGCATCACCCCGTCTAAACTCTGTCCTAAAGATTTTCCTATCTCTGACCATAGGGCTGTTCTTTTTAATATTGCTGTTCCTGAGCCTTTCTGCCACCTCTGTGCCTCTCGCTCTTTTACATACAGGAACACAAAGAGCATCACTGCAGGTGTCTTCTTCAACACACTGCAATCTAACCTTAATACTGAGCCATTAACCTCATCTCCAGATAATTTAGTATTGCTGTACAATACTCATCTGGCTGATTGTCTAAATCATCTTGCCCCTCTGAAGTCATGCACCATCTCCTCCTCTCACTCTGCCCCATGGTTCACACCTGAGCTTTGTAAAATGAAGGCTATTGGCTGTCAGCTGAAGTGACTTAGCTGGAAGACTGGCCTAGCAGTCCATGCCCTGGCCATGTTCTAGCCTACAAAGAGTCTCTAAATGAAGCTAAGTCCAAGTACTACACCACCATTATCACCAAAGGACAAAGCAACCCCAGAGTCCTTTTCTCCACCATTAACAGGCTACTCCAACCTGCCAAACCTTTCCCACTTACCCCTTCAACTTATCTCTGCTGTGAGTTTCTTGAATTTTTTCATAACAAAATTAGCACTACTTACAGTCCACTCCAATCTACCCCCACCACCTTTAATGATGTTCCATCTCCCCTCACAGCTCCTGCTGGGTCCTTCTCTGCCTTTTCCCCAGTCAATGAATGCATTGTCCATGACCTTGTTACAAAAGCTCGGCCTACCACTTGCCTTCTTGATCCTGTGCCCACCCCACTGATCAAGACCTGCCAGCCACTTCTCTGCCCTCTGTTGGTCCAAATAATAAATTCATCTCTCCTCACTGGCATTGTTCCTTCTCTCAAAACAGCAGCCACCACTCCTGTTTTTAAAACAAACAAACAAAAACCCTGGAGTGGCCACTGATAACTTTAAAAAAAACTATCCAACCCATTTCCAATCTCCCTGTCATTGCAAAACTCCTTGAGCAAACTGTAGCCAATCAGCTCCAAGGGCACTTAACCCATCACAACCTATGGGAAGAGTTTCAATCTGAGTTTCGGGCAAAACATAATCTTGAGACTGCCCTAGTAAAGGTAGTAAATTACCACCTACTCCTAGCTGCTGACACAAGCCATGTAGGCATCTTCATTTTACTTGACCTTACAACTTGCCTTCAACACTGTCACAACTACCTTTCATTCCATCTGGAAACATTACTTGGCATCACTGGCACACCACTTTCCTGGTTTAAATCATACCTTACAGCAAGAGAACATTTTTGTTTCTATTAGTAATTTTAGGTCCCCCAGTTCACCCCTCTCCCATGGTGTTCGTCAGGGCTCTGTCCTAGGACCTTTTACTTTTCATTATTTACATCCTACCCCTTGGCAGCATATTACACCAACATGGCCTAGACTTCCACTGCTATGCTGACAATGCTCAAATTTACATCCATACTAAGCCCTCTCATACCCTACCACCCTCCAACCTGGTTGATTGTCTCAATGCTATCAATAGCTGGATGACCCATAACTTTCTCAAGCTTAATCAAGATAAGACAGAAGCCATTAACATGTCCATCCCCGATATCCTACATAAATTGGCACATTTTACAATTATCCATCCCTGGTTATTTCACCTCCATCTCTGCTGAAGTAAAAAACCTAGGAGTCATAGTTGACTCTACACTCTCCTTTGACTCTCATATCAAAAATATTACCAAAACGGCCTTCTTCCACCTTAAAAACATCTCCAAGCTTCATTCCTCTCTTGCCTTATCGGCTGCTGAGATGCTCATCCATGCATTTATTATTTCCAGGTTAGACTGCTGTAATGCCCTACTCTTTGGAGTCTCAGCAAAGACAATTAACTGGCTACAGTATGTCCAAAACTCTGTTGCAAGGGTGCTCACCTGTACCAGATCATGGGATCACATCACTCCCATCCTCCAGCAATTACACCGGCTCCCAATTCAGTACCACATCCAATATAAAATCATTCTATTTGTTTATGAACTTCTCCATCACCTGGCATCCATCCATCCATCCCTCTCTCTCTCTCTCTCTCTCTCTCTCTCTCTCTCTCTCTCCAGACCATCTCGCACGCTGCGCTCCACTGATGCCCATCTACTAGTTATCCCCCCTGGCTTCGCTCCATGGGTGACAGGGCCTTCAGTGTGGCTGGCCCTAAACTTTGAAATGCCCCTCCACTAGCACTGTGCCAATGCACAACACTATCCACTTTCAAAACTCTGCTGAAAACACATCTCTTCAGAATCGCTTTCCCCACTGCCTCTTAACTGCTCCCATAGAGATCTTGCATGTGACGTCACAGCCGATCCAGATTGTAACAGACGCCATCTTGTCGGTCAAACGCCATATTTTCTACTTCTACTTCTGGTTCTACTTCTACCTTTTCTTCTGGAAAACCCTACTATATACAATTCTACTACAACGGCTGCGGCTACAAGCTCTCCCTACCTGTGCAAGTTTTTTATGTTTTTTGTGTGTATTTTTGCATGTTGTTCGTCTGTACTGGACTTCAATATCCACTACAACCATATGGACTTACTGGACATTGGTTTCCAGCAGAAAATGACGGTTTGTAGTGATTTCCATCGCATGCACAACATTCCGGACGAGATAGCGAGACCAGCGGGGTCTCCGTGGATTGTTATCGGGTCTGGCAGGCGAAGGAGGCGGCATCGGGAGAGGAAGCAAAAGCGAGGCTGCAGAGCCGGCCTGTTGACTAAGCTCAGAAAACAGCCACTCAAATCTCCACTGCCAAGCCTCTATCTCTCCAACGCCAGATCCATGGTAAACAAGACGGACGATTTGGAATTACAGCTGGAATTACCTTTATTCTATTCTATAATCGGCTGGTCAGTGCTATACTAGATACTACTGATATATCTAGTATCAGTACTAGTAATACTTAAGTGACTTACCCGTCCAATGAGGATTGTTATTTTCTTGTTTGCAAGATGCCACATCTGAGGGCAGCTGACAAATCCTGAATTTCTGTAAAGATAACTGTCCAGAGATTTACCATATAAGCACGCAGTGCTTCACCACTGAACAGCGAGGGAAAGTTAATGAGGTAATTATACATGTCTGGGTATTCCACCTCTGGCAGTTCAATATCCACTGACACGGTTGTGAAAACTACGTCCGGTAAGCGATAAGGGTCACTAATCTGTAGGTCGTTTATTTTAGACATGTATCTAGTTATCTGTTCATTAGAAAAATGAGCCGTGTAGTCCGTCGGTTGAAATTTATCCATTTTGTACACGAGTGCAGCAGTATTCAGCGGTGTTTTTACCGAAAAGATGGCAGCTGTGTACTTTCCGGTCACGTGACTGCAAGATCTCTATTGCTTCAGAAAATTGCCTTTTCCGAATTCCATAGTTTACTCCCTTTTATCTTGTACCGTCCACCCTCTTTATGTTGCCCTTCCTTTGTGGTGCTCTTTGGTACCTTTTCTTAAATGTTTTTTTTTTTTTTTTTAAATTTTTATTTTTTTAAATTTAGTTCTGTGTCTGTTTTCATTGAGTGTACGCTGTTCTTAGTGTTTGTGTATTGTTGTGTACTATATACTGTTGTTCTGGCATTTTAATTGCACAGTGTCCTTAGGTATCTTGAAAGGCACTTATAAATAATAAAAAAATATATAATTAGTTTTGATCTAGTTTTGAACAGTGCTCTTTTTATTAAAAGAGCTGGTAGACAAATCCAAAACTTGAATCAAACCTTATAATCAAGCACAGGCAAAAAAGTCAGGCAGTCGGCAAATATCAATATCAAGACAGAATCCAAAATGTAAAAACCAGAGAGCCAAACATAATCCAAAAACCAGAACATCAACACTAGGATCAGAAGACTTGGTAAGTTCAGGTAATCGTACACTGAGCATTACGTGTGTGTGTGTGTGTGTGTGTGTGTGTGTGTGTGTGTGTGTGTGTGTGTGTGTGTGTGTGTGTGAGAGCATGGTAGCCGCGGGGTCTTAAGTCTTAAAGTCTTAAATTTAATATTCCAAAATTAAGGTCTTAAATTGCTTTGTCCAAGTCTTAATTTTTTAAACAAAGGTCTTAAATTTACTCATACTGTTCTACAATGTGAAAACGTGGGTTTTGCGTAACATCAGTGAATTTCTTGGAGTATGCGCAAAGAAAGAAACAATATTGATACATTTTTGCGCCAGCGCAATTGTTGGAGTCTGTGGTGGAGAGGAGACTCTGCGAATCGCAGCATGGGGAAGTGTCGTTTTAATCAGCAGTGGCTTTCAGATGAAAGATATCGTGATTGGGTGAGGGAGGTTCCTGGAAGCGACATTGAAGCAAGATGCTGTGTTTGTCGAAAGGCCTTCAAGTTGTCCACTATAGGTCATTTCGCTTTGGAGTCTCACATGAAGAGCTCAAAGCACATTGCATCTGCCTGCCACCGCCACCAGCCCATCGCTCAGTTCTGCACGGTTCAATCTCCAAATGCACCTGGAGTTGGCACTAGCACCACTGTCGAACGTCAGCAGCATCAGCCAAGCCAGACATCATCGGCAAGGCTAGCAACAACACAAGGGCCGAGCAGTGGCATGATGGGTGTCGGTGGAACCCCGACACTTCGGGCAGAGGTGCTCTGGATTTTAAAAACAATTACGGAACACCACTCGTACAGCTCGAATGAGGGCATAAGCGAACTCTTTAAGGCTATGTTCCCAGACTCGGAAGTCGCTACAACATTCTCCTGTGGAAAAAACAAAACGTCTTGCATAACAAAATTCGGTCTTGCTTGTCTTGAATGTGAAGATTTGACAAGCAATGCACATAATGACTTAAGTATATAACTTTTATAATAAAAGTATTTTTACTTGAAACATTTGTCATTATTGGGAATTTGATCTGGTGTTTCTACAACCGCATAATGGGTGCGATGTAGGTCTTAATTCTCATTTAAGTGGTCTTAAAAAGGTCTTAAAAAAGTCTTAAATTTATGGTGGTCAAACCTGGGGAAACCCTGGTGAGAGAGAGACACAAGTCCTTTTATCTGCTGAACTTCAACGTGGCAGTGAGTGTTGTGGCTGCCATGTTTGTAGGCCATGGTGTGCTCTTGGAATCAGAGTCCAGTGCTGACATGCCAGCTGGATTGAGTTATCTAAAATATTTCCTAGTACAGTTTAGTTTAATATATCTACTGGAATTGAAACTGAAGTCATTAAGTCATAATGCTTATGCAATATTGAGTTACTCTTATTGATGTTTAGTTGCTTTAACTGCATAATTTCAATTGAAATGTTTAATGTAACCTGGTTTATCTTGAATAAGCCTGCTGCTGAGCAGATTCCACTTGTTCCAAGTCCAGCAGCAACAAAGTAGCCAAATACAGGATCATGTCAAATTGTCAAACAAGCCAATTCAACTAAATAATCCATGGATGAAGAATGGAGCCCAGGTGGAATGAGCTTGCATTATGGTCTGCCTAACAAAAACGAACATCTCTCTGTCACAGTTGATTCGGATCTGTCTCTGCACAGAAAAAGTACACATGCATTCTCCAATCCATGCATTTGAACAAGGAGAATGTTTGAGATTTGTTGAATAAGGTTATGCTGAAAAGAGAAGAAATGCAGTGTGAAGGGACTCTGCTTTTATTGTGATGGTGCTTATGTCTATGCTGAGAGCTAGTTATATCCCCAAACCAAGGTACGAGAGAAGACGGAGGAACAATTTTCTCTTGACACAAAGTGCTGTGGCCGACGAGGGCCTTTCTGTGCAGAGTTTGCATGTTCTCCCCGTGTCCACGTGGGTTTCCTGTGGGTGCTCCAGTTTCCCCCACAGTCCAAAGACATGCAGGTTAGGTTAACTGGTGACTCTAAATTGACCGTGGGTGTGAATGGTTGTCTGTGTCAGCCCTGTGATGACCTGGCGACTTGTCCAGGGTGTACCCCACCTTTCGCCCGTAGTCAGCTGGGATAGGCTCCAGCTTGCCTGCGACCCTGTAGAACAGGATAAAGCGGATAGAGATAATGAGATGAGATGAGACAAAGTGCTGTGAAAATCTGTTTGTCCATCTGTTCACCTTTTCCAGCACTGATTAAATCCATTGATTGCAGCAGATGCTTCAGCACTGATTCACTCCATTGATTGCAGCTGATGCGTCACCAGTTTCTGGTTATTGATCACCTGACTGGGAAAGTGGCAAGACAAATAAAAATTCCTGTAACACCTTCCATGCCTCCACTTACGATCAGAAAATTCATGGAACATGCACGCTGGTGCACTACCTCATAAGTTAATCATCTGTCTATTTTCTAATAAAACAGTCCCCTCATAATCACATTGTTGTAAGTCTCTGAAGCATTGTAGCCATAAAACATGTAAGGAACTGAGTTTTGCAGTACTGATCCAATCTAGCCAGAGAGGAGAGTGTGACATCTATAATGTAAAAGCTGAAATTGGATCAGTTTTGGGCAACCCAGGAATCTTGAATTGTAACAAATAAGCAAAGACTGGTCATGCTAAAACACCAGATGCCTCATTACCATTCATAGTGGAAGTGCTGTATATGCTTCAAAAAATTGCACTGGAGCCATGTGGTCATAGTGGCATCATCTTTTAAAAATGAAGTCTTCTGGAAAGGAACTTGAATTGAAAATTTAGAAAAGAAATGGTTTCTGATTATTACAGCAGCCTTAGATATGCACGTATGTGCAGTCTATTTATATATTTTTTCAGCCTAACTGACCATAGAAATAGACCATCAACATGGAGCATGTTGAGAGTCTGTCAATTGTTGGGTCAAGTATTCATGCTTTGATAACTAAATCTCTTGCTTCAGGTTGTGTTCCAGCTGCTTTTAAGCATGTTGTGGTGCAGCCTCTCATCATGACAGAGTCCAGATTTTTCTTCATCACTAACATCAGGCTAATGTCTAAGCTACAATTTCTGTCTAAAGTATTGGAGAAAGGTGTTCATATTCAATTGGAAACATTTTTAGATAACCATGGTGTGGCAGTGGGGTCGTGGCCAAGTGTCAGTTTGTGAATGGAGGGTGGAGTCGGGGAAGGTGAGTGGCAAAGCCAGTACACCTGTTGTCAATTAATGTCATGTCTGTGTGTGTTTTGCAGTGAAGATGGAAGGTAGAAAAGGAGGGAGAGAGTGATGAGAGAAGATCTCCCCTGACCAGAGCGCGCACGTGCGTGTGTATGTGTGAGAGAGAGAGAGAGAGAGAGAGAGAGAGAGAGAGAGAATGAATGAGCAAAGTAGAGCTGAAAAGCTACAAAGAAGGTAAAAATAAAAACCTGTGAACATTATCTCCCGCTTGCCGCGCTTCAGTATTCCACCCATGTAAGGGACTTAATACAGTGGTGCCAAAAGCCAGGATAATGAAGGGAACCACCCATGGAGTCCCTGCCACTTAAGGACCTTATCCATGCCCTTGCTGCTGCCCAACAGAGTGAGCACCAAGCACTGATCACCCTCCGAAAGGAACAAGAACAACATTTTGAAGCCTTGCTGTTGGCCTAGCAGGAAGATTGCCAGATGTTCTGGTACTTGCTCACGTCAGTGGGGTCCTCAAGCACCACCACAGTGGATCTTCCCCACATCACTCTCACCAAGATGGGGCTGCACGACGATCTGGAAGCCTTTGTTGCACCTTTTTTTTAAGCAAGCAGCCAAAGCGTGGGGATGGCCGGTCAAGCAATGCGCAGTGTGCCTATTACCATTACTGACTGGAGAGGCGCAGCTTGCTGCACAACAGCTTCCCGCCATCAGTCGGCTTGTCTACGCCACCCTGAAGCAAGCCATCCTACAGTGTGTCAGCCGCTCCCCAGAACATCGCCAGTGCTTCTGGACATGAATATTGGAGGAAGTTGTCTGACCATTTGCGTTAAGCTAACAGTTCCAGGACGCCTGCTGGCAGTGGCTGAGGGTGGACGACCGCAACACTGAGGGGATCATCGACCTGGTGACACTGGAGCAGTTCGTGTGCCTTCCAGAAGGAACAGGGGAGTGGATCCAGTGCTACTGCCCGGTGTCACTGGATCAAGCCATCAAGTTGGCAGAGGATGATTTGGCGGCAGTTCCGGTGGCAGGCAGACATTCCACCTCTTCCCTTTTTCTCTCTCCTTCCCCTCCCTCCACTCGCTCATCTTCCTATTCCCACCTCATTCCCCCACCGTAGAGGCAAGGCCCAGCTCCCCCCCCCAGCTGGCCCACCACACCTGTGATGTCCCCCTCCCATCTTCCCCTTCTGTGTCTTTGTCTTCTCCCCTCCAGGTGAGTGATGCCCATAACACCGGTGCAGAGGTGAAGCCTAGGCTGGTATGCTGGCACTGCGGGGAGCCCGGGCATCTCCAGGGCCAGTGCTCTGCTGTGGAGGTGGGAGTTGTGGTCCGGCTTCCCGACGTGCCAGAGACCACCCTTGATCAGGCCAGACTGTGTTCAAGGGGATATGTATCATGCGTTGATGGATTCCAGCTGCAATCAGATCTCAATCCACCAAAGCCTGGTGCAAGGTGAGGCACTGGGGATAGCACAAGTGGTGAAGGTTTTGTGTGTGCACGGGGATGTTCACAAATATCCACTAGTGTCCGTCCACGTTCTATTTCGGGGGGAAAAGCAGAGTGTAAAGGGGAGGTTAACCTGCATCTCACCCACCCACTGTTTCTGGGAATTGATTGGCTGGGGTTTAGAGGTTTAATGGAGCATGTAGGTGGGTCCTACAGCAATACGTCTCGGGGGGGCTCCCAGTGTGGTTATTGACTGGGGAAGCTGTCAGCGCTGTCTCTGTCAGCACTGCGTCAGGGTGATACGAGGAGTGGGGAGCAGCCCCCCTCTCAGAGATTCCCTCAAGGATTTCCCATTAGAGCAGACATGAGACAAGACTCTGCATCATGCATTTGACCACGTGAATCAATGGCCAACCCTTCCAGCCAAATGCAATGCCCTCCTTTCCATACTTCACAAAGATGGGCTATACCGAGTGACGCAGGACACTCAAACCAGCGAACAAATAACAGTTGTTAATCCCAAAGAGCCATAAGGACAGGGCTCGACATTAACTTTTAAATCCACTTGCCCTCCAATATTATCACTTGCCCCCTTTTTTGCAAGTACTACTTTTTTTTTTAGGAAAATCATAGAATAGTTGTGAATTGCAACATAAAATGAAGATCACACATTGAGTTGAAGTTTGGTTATTGATCAAGTTCATTATTAAGTTTGGTTATTGGTTACTTTTACTTTTAACGGACTAGCCATTTTATCCAAAATAATTTTTCCTGCCTTAGTCAATTTATTTCCATTTCACTTGCATGCAGCTGTTGTAAAGTTCAGTGTGTTTGTGTAGAACTCACTCAGGCTGTAGGTTCATTACTACACTCACCCTGTGTCCAAAATCGCTCACTCATTCACTACTCCCTACTCACTATATTGGGAATTACTACAATGGTGCTTGAAAGTTTGTGAACCCTTTAGAATTTTCTATATTTCTGTATAAATGTGACCTAAAACATCAGATTTTCACACAAGTCCTAAAAGTAGATGAAGAGAACCCAGTTAAACAAATGAGACAAAAATATTATACTTGGTGAGATAAACATCAAAGATGCTTTGTTACAAGCCTGAAGCTACTAGGATAATGGTGCTGGAGAATAACAGGAAACTCCCTATGTTGGTACTCCTAAGTAAGAGGATGGTCTGTGCTTCCACAATTTTGAGAACCCTTCTGCATCATCAGCAAGTGTCTCAGGTTCACTAGCATTTCGCCCCTTAACCTGTATGCTTCGCCTGAGTGGGGCAGCAAAGGGTGGTTAGCCTTCACCTGCAGAAGGGTTCCAACTGTGGGCTCTCTCTAACCACAGCCATCTTGAACTGGTCTCAGCTGCCAGGCCTATTTCCCTGATGACTTTCTTTAAGTGCATCGGCTCCGGGCTGAGCCTTTGCAAGAAGTAGCGCACCGGTGTTGCTGGGAAACCTCAACAGCCTACTTTGATGGGAAAAGTGTTTGCATGCCATCCTTTGATAACAGTCTTGTCAATCAAATCTTGGTATTTTGCTTTTTTCTGTTGGTGTGAGATGGCTAGCCTGTTTTCCCAAGGTACGGTAAGTTCAGCTAGTATGATGGTCTTGGTGCTCCTGGATATCAGTACCATGTCAGGACGGAGTGAGGTCACTGCTACCTCTTGTGGAAAGATAAGTTTCCTTCTCAAGTCCGCTTGCAACTCCCAGTCGGCCGCATGCTGTAAAATGGAAGGTGAGTTCATGGCTATCATCTTTGCCCTGGGAGCCTGGTCACCTTGAAGGTGAAAATTGGTGACTACAGGAGGAGGTGCCTGGTTCTTGTTGGCTCTAACTTTCTGGAACTCCACCCATTTGGCGATTCCTGTTAGTACCTTGTCGTGGCTCCACCTGTGTCGTCACTCTCCCAGTGCTTTTGGACATCCTGTCAAGGTATGATTCAGTGTGCACAGTGCTGCACCACATAATGTGCATGATGAGCTTTCCTCCTTCCCCTAAATCTTTAAATTACTTGGGGTTGGCAAGAGATCAGCCACGGCATGCAATAAGAAGGTAAGCTTGCCTTGATCAGTGTTCCATAGCTCCTTCCAGGACAGCGGTCGATCAAGTGCTTGGTCCCACTGCATCCACTGACCCTGGGAGGCAAGCCCCACCGCTTTCACCTGCCAGTCTTCTTCTGCTGCCTCTCGGACCCTCTGCACCAACAGCTCTCTCCTACCTTCAGCGTTGGCCTTGCTCCACTGCCTTGTGTTGTAATTTCCAAGGCCCAAGCGACCCTGGCAAACAACGCCGACGATCTCTTGGTGCTTCCAGCCGGCTTGTGCTTCAACCACTGCGTCTTGTGGCTTCCACTTCCTGCCGCATCTGATGGACTTGTTGGCATATCGGACTTTTCTGTCTTTAGACAGGAGCAGTGTACTGACTGCTCTTGCCTTGGTAGCTTTGAATTCTTCAACCGCTGATGAAACTGGTAAGTGGAGCTTTGATGTCTTGCTGTACAGGTTCACAGAGCTGAAGGAAGGGGGAAGGCCCAGCCACTTTCACAGAAACTTGCTGCACAGCTTCTCCATTACTTCAACTTGTGACATGGGGAAGCCGTACAGTAGGAATGGCCACTGCAGTCTGGGTATGATGCCAAACTATTATATTAAAATATTAATTATTAAAAATATTATACTTGGTCATTTATTTATTGAGGAAAAGTATCCAATATTACATATCTGTGAGTGGCAAAAGTATGTGAACCCTCGCTTTCAGTATCTGGTGTGACCCCTTTGTGCAGCAATAACTGCAACTAAACGTTTCCACAAACTGTTGATCAGTCCTGCACACCAGCTTGGAGGAATTTTAGCCCATTCCTCCATACAGAACAGCTTCAAGTCTGGGATGTTGGTGGGTTTCCTCACATGAACTGCTTGCTTCAGGTCCTTCCACAACATTTTGATTGGATTAAGGTCAGGACTTTGATTTGGCCATTCCAAAACAGTAACTTTATTCTTCTTTAACCTTTCTTTGGTAGAACGACTTGTGTGCTTAGGGTCATTGTCTTGCTGCATGACCCACTGTGGCAGTTCCTTACGAGTGGGTGGAGCACAGAGGACGGCAGGACAGAGATCAGGTTTGTACATCGGCTTTATTGCCACAATTTTCAGTCTAACAATATTTCCCACAATATAGAGAGAGACACACACACACACACACACACACACACACACCAGTGTCTCGTCCAGGGATGAGCTCCCTCTGCTCTCGCTCTCCCTCCTTAAATAGGGCACGGTTTACTGGGGAGAACACACACAAAACATAGGTTAATCACACTCAGGTGAAGCGATTCTGCCACTTACCTTCCCCAACTCCGCCCTCCTGTCACAGACCGGCGCTTGACCACGCCCCCGCTGCCACATACCCCCACCGCCTGACTCAGGCCGGGCGCCCGTCCGGCCCGCAGCCGACCCCCCCTTGACGGGAGAGGAAGTCCGCCACGACCATCTGCGCCCCCGGCCTGTGGACCACCTTGAAGTTGAAAGGTTGGAGCGCTAGATACCAACGGGTGATCCGCGCATTGGCATCCTTCATGCGGTGGAGCCACTGGAGGGGCGCGTGGTCCGAACAGAGGGTGAAAGAGCGCCCCAGCAGGTAGTAACGGAGGGCGAGGACCGCCCACTTGATCGCCAGACACTCTTTCTCGATGGTGCTGTAGCGCCCCTCACGCACCGACAGCTTTCGGCTGATGTATAATACTGGGCGATCCTCTCCCCCCACCTGCTGGGACAAAACGGCCCCCAGCCCTCTGTCCGACGCATCCGTCTGTAACAAAAAAGGGAGAGAGAAGTCAGGGGAGTGCAAAAGTGGCCCCCCACACAGTGCAGCCTTTACCTCAGAGAAAGCCCACTGGCACTGCTCCGTCCACTGGACCGGATCTGACGCCCCCTTTTTAGTGAGGTCAGTCAGCGGGCTGGTGACGTCCGAATAATTAGGTATAAACCTACGATAATAGCCAGCCAGCCCCAGGAACTGTCTCACCCCCTTTTTGGTCTTGGGCCTCAGGCAGGCCGCAATCACTGCCGTCTTATTAATTTGGGGACGCACCTGCCCGTTACCCAAGTGGAAGCCCAGATACCGTACTTCCACCCGCCCAATCGCACACTTCTTCGGGTTGGCAGTGAGCCCCGCCCACCTCAGCGACCTAAGGAAGGCCCTCAGGTGTTGCAGGTGCCGCTGCCAGTCATTACTATAAATGATGATGTCATCTAAGTAAGCGGCCGCATAGGTGGCGTGGGGCTGGAGGATCCGGTCCATCAGCCGCTGAAACATAGCGGGCGCCCCAAACAGCCCAAACGGAAGTGTGACGAACTGGTGTAAGCCGAATGGTGTGGAAAAGGCCATTTTTTCCCGGGATAATGGAGTCAAGGGGATCTGCCAATATCCCTTCGTCAAATCCAGTGTCGAGTAAAAGCGAGCCGTGCCTAGTCGATCGAGCAGCTCATCAATACGAGGCATTGGGTACGCGTCGAATTTAGACACCGCGTTGACTTTTCTATAGTCCACACAGAACCGGACCGAGCCGTCGGCCTTGGGAACCAAGACCACCGGGCTGCTCCAGTCACTGTGGGACTCCTCAACGATGCCCATTTCGAGCATGGCCTGAAGTTCTTCCCGAACCACCTTTTTTTTGTGTTCGGGTAATCTATAAGGACGGCTACGCACTACCACCCCCGGGGGCGTCTCTATGTGGTGTTCTATGAGGTTGGTGCGACCGGGCAGGGGTGAGAACACATCCAAAAACTCGGCCTGCAACTGGGCGACCTCCGTGAGTTGGGTCGGGGAGAGGTGGTCTCCACAGGGGACCGGAGAGGTGCGAGATGTCAATGACCCTTTTTGGACCTCCGGCCCCAGCTCCGCCTTCTCCGGAACTACCGACACCAACGCCACGGGGACCTCCTCGTTCCAGAGCTTCAGCAGATTGAGGTGGTAGATCTGTAGCGCCCCCTCCCTGTCCGTTCGCCTAACCTCATAGTCGACGTCCCCGACTCGCTGTGTGACCTCGAAGGGCCCTTGCCACTTGGCGGTTAATTTGGAGCTCGACGTGGGCAACAGGACGAGTACCTTATCTCCCGGAGTGAACTCTCTAAGGCGCGTGCCCTTGTTGTACAGGCGGGTTTGCCGTTCCTGGGCCTGCCGCAAATTCTCCTGAGTTAAGTGGGTGAGCGTGTGGAGATTTGCGCACAGATCCATAACGTATTGAATTTCATTTTTGCTCTGCGAAGGTCCCTCCTCCCAATTTTCCCGCAGTACATCTAGGATGCCGCGCGGCTTACGCCCATATAATAATTCAAATGGGGAGAACCCCGTGGAGGCTTGGGGGACCTCTCGCACTGCAAACAACAAGGGTTCGAGCCACTTATCCCAGTTACGTGCGTCCTCACTTACGAATTTTTTGATAATATTCTTGAGAGTGCGGTTGAACCGTTCGATTAAACCGTCCGTCTGTGGGTGATACACGCTGGTGTGGATCGGCTTAATACCCAGTAGCCCATACAGTTTGGCCAGTGTTCGTGACATAAACGAGGTGCCTTGGTCAGTCAGAATCTCTTTCGGGATTCCAACCCCAGAGATGACGTGGAAGAGGGCCTCTGCAATACTACGTGCGGAGATATTGCGAAGAGGCACTGCTTCCGGGTATCGCGTTGCATAGTCCACCAGAACCAATATAAAGCGGTACCCTCGTGTTGACCGATCTAATGGCCCGACGAGATCCATCCCAATTCTTTCAAACGGGGTCTCGATTAATGGTAGGGGGCGCAAGGGCGCTTTTGGAATGGCCGCTGGATTTACTAACTGGCATTCGCGGCACGCCATACACCACTTACGGACGTCGCCACGAATCCCCGGCCAATAGAATCGGGCCATTATCCGGGCGAGTGTTTTATCCTGCCCGAGGTGTCCCGCCGTGGGATTAAAGTGAACCGCCTGGAATACCAATTCCCGGCGGCTCTTTGGAATTAACAACTGGGTGACGCTCCTTCGTCTGAGTGTCCTGCGTCACTCGGTATAACCTGTCCTTTAAAATGGAAAAATAGGGGAAGGTCGGGGTGGCGTTCGGCTGGAGCGTTTGACCATCGATTACTGTCACTTGGTCAAACGCGTGTCGCAGAGTTTCGTCTCGCGATTGTTCCAGTGGGAAATCCGCGAGGGATTCCCCAATAGAAAGAGGAGGGGCCGGGGGCTCCTCACTCTGTCGCGGGGATGACGTAGACGGCTCTGCAACCGCAGCTCCAGCCAAAACGACACCAGGACCCCCCCCTGCTAACTGGCAGGACCCACTCTTTACTAGGTGTGCCATCAACCCCCGGAATCCCGGCCAATCAGTCCCCAAGATCAAAGAGTGGGTAAGGCGAGGATTAACCGCCGCCTTTACTATGGATTTGTCCCCTCTGAAATGTATGTGGACTGACACCAACGGGTAGCAGTGAACATCCCCGTGCACACACAAAACACCTTCACCCCTTGTGCTCCCCCCAATGCCTCGTCTTGCACCAGGCTTTGGCGGATCGAGGTCTGGTTGCAACCCGAATCCACCAACGCCTGATATGTCGCCCCTTGTACACTTACCGGTATGCGATACGCTCCGGCCTGATCGAGGGCAGCCTCTGGCGCGTCAGGGATCCGCACCACCACCCCCACCTCCATCGCGGCACACTGTTGCTGCAGGTGGCCCGGTTCCCCGCAGCGCCAGCAAACCGGCCCGGGCCTCCCCTCTGCAGCTGTGGTTTGAGGGTCACTCACCTGAGGGGGGGGAGAGACAGACACAGAAGGGAGAAATGGGAGGGCACCACGGGTGCGGCGGGCCGGCTGGGGTAGAGCCGGCCCCCGCCTCCGTGGTGGGGGAATGGGGCGAGGATGGGACACGGGAGGAGGGGGAAGAGAGAGAGAGAGAAGAGGAGAGAGATGATGATGACATCCGTTGTCCTGCTGCCGGGACAGCCGCCAGATGATCCTCCGCCAGTCCTACGGCCTGATCCAGCGACGCCGGGCGGTGGCACTGGACCCACTCTGCGGTTCCGGCGGGTAGGCGAGCGATGAACTGTTCCAGCGCCACCTGGTCGATGATCCCCTCGGCGTCGCGATCTTCGGCCCTCAGCCACCGCCAGCAGGCGTCCCGGAGCTGCTGGCCGAACGCGAATGGGCTGCCGACTTCCTCCATTCGCAGCGTGCGGAAGCGCTGGCGCTGCTGCTCCGGCGTGCGCCCCACGTGCTGGAGGACAGCCCAGCGAAGGTCGGCGTAGGCCAGCCGGTGGTCGGCGGGGAGCTGTAGTGCGGCTAACTGCGCCTCTCCCGTCGGGAGGAGGCGTGCCGCGCGCTGCTCCATCGGCCACCCCGAGGCTTCGGCGACCTGTTCGAACAACGCGATGAACACCTCGGGGTCGTCCTGCGGGCCCATCTTAGTCAAGGTGATGGGAGATGGGCCCGCGGCCGGGGCGCTGGTGGACCCCGCCGACGCGAGGAGGCGCCAGAACGCCTCTCGGTCTTCCTGTTGAGCCAGCACCAGGGCTTCGAAGCGGCGCTCCTGCTCCTTCCGGAGCGTGACGAGTGCCTGGTGCTGGCTCTGCTGAGCCATGGCGAGGGCGTGGACCAAGTCCGCGAACGGGGAGGATTCCATGGGGCTGCAGGACAGGTGCTCCACCTCCCGGGTTTCGGCACCACTGTGGCAGTTCCTTACGAGTGGGTGGAGCACAGAGGATGGCAGGACAGAGATCAGGTTTGTACATCGGCTTTATTGCCACACATTTCAGTCTAACAATATTTCCCACAATATAGAGAGAGACACACACACACAACAGCGTCTCGTCCGGGGATGAGCTCCCTCTGCTCTCGCTCTCCCTCCTTAAATAGGGCGCGGTTTACTGGCGAGAACACACACAAAACATAGGCTAATCACACTCAGGTGAAGCGATTCTGCCACTTACCTTCCCCAACTCCACCCTCCTGTCACAGACCGGCGCTTGACCACGCCCCCGCTGCCACACCCACCTTCTCTTGAGATTCAGTTCATGGACAAATGTCCTGACATTTTCCTTTAGAATTCACTGGTATAATTCAGAATTCGTTGTTCCATCAATGATGGCAAGCCGTCCTGGCCCAGATGCAGCAAAACAGGCCCAAACCATGATACCACCATGCTTCACAAATGGGACAAGGTTCTTATGCTGTAATGCAGTGTTTTCCTTTCTCCAAACATAACACTTCTCATTTAAACCAAAAAGTTTTATTTTGGTCTTATCCGTCCACAAAATATTTTTCCAATAGCCTTCTGGCTTGTCCACGTGATCTTTAGCAAACTGCAGATGAGCAGCAATGTTCTTTTTGGAGAGCAGTGGCTTTCTCCTTGCAACCCTACCATGTACACCATTGTTGTTCAGTGTTCTCCTGATGGTGGACTCATGAACATTAACATTAGCCAATGTGAGAGAGGCCTTCAGTTGCTTAGAAGTTACCCTGGGGTCCTTTGTGACCTTGCCGACTATTACACACCTTGCTCTTGCAGTGATCTTTATTGGTTGACCACTCCTAGGGAGGGTAACAATGGTCTTGAATTTCTTCCATTTGTAAACAATCTGTCTGACTGTGGATTGTGGATGGTTTTGCAACCTTTTCCAGCCTGATGAGCATCAACAGCGCTTTTTCTGAGGTCCTCGAAATTTCCTTTGTTTGTGCCATGATGCACTTCCACAAACGTGTTGTGAAGATCAGACTTTGATAGATCCCTGTTCTTTAAATAAAACGGGGTGCCCACTCACACCTGATTGTCATCCCATTGATTGAAAACACCTGACTCTAATTTCACCTTCAAATTAACTGCTAATCCTAGAGGTTCACATACTTTTGCCACTCAGATATGTAATATTGGATCATTTTCCTCAATAAATAAATGACCAAGTATAATATTTTTGTCTCATTTGTTTAACTGGGTTCTCTTTATCTACTTTTAGGACTTGTGTGAAAATCTGATGATGTTTTAGGCCATATTTATGCATAAATATAGAAAATTCTAAAGGGTTCACAAACTTTCAAGCACCACTGTATATAGAAGACTATATATGAGAGACTGTATAATATGTATGTATGATTTAAATGAGACTGTGGCTATTCAGAACTTGAACCGCAACATGGATAACATCATGGAGAAGCTTTCGGCTTTGCAGAGGAAAATGGATTCGGTTCGTTTTGGAGACCAGAATGGACAATCAGAGTAGTCATGTAAAGGAATGTGTCTACTCGCCCCAAGACCAAACAACTCAATCTTATCTGCTTTCGGCTCCCTCAGACAGCACTGGCCTTGGCCAAGGCCATTGCTGGGAAAACAATTCCCCCCCGGAGGTTACTGCTGTTAGACTCTCTCATATTCCTCCCCCCTCTTCCCATGGTCGCTGCTTTTACCCCCAGTATGACAAGTCAGTAAGCGGCGTCTGGCTGCAGGACCAGACTGCTTGTTTGTGCTGGGTTACCTATACCTCCGCCTTCTCCCTCAGCCCCCTTCCCCCTCAAGTCCCAAGTCATGTGTAAAGTGTACGGTGTTATTTTTGTGCTTATGTGCTGAGGTGTTTTTAATGTTCCCATACTGTACTCCCCCCAGGAACATAGTGTGGGGGTTGCTTTTTTTCCTCCCCTCCTCTCATGTTACTACTGTATTTTTTTCATCCCTGTCGTCCTGTCCACTCCCCCTGAGTTAATTGTATGCATGTGTATATGTATGGATGGGTTGAAGGCTAATTTCGCTGGTACTTGTGACTAGTGACAGTAAAAGGTCATTCATCTATATAGTGAGCTCATTAGTAAAATTAAAAAACGCTTTCGGACACTACTCCATCGCGCTGGTATTTACGTCATTACTGTAGCACAATTAAAATGTGCCAGATCAGGCAGCTGGTGGGTTTTCAAAAATAATTAAATACGGTACATGCATGTGTTTTTGTGATAAATCCATGTTATACTGACCATATTTCCCACATTAATACAAATTAATTTGTGTCTGCTGCATCTTTCATTTATTTTAAATCAAGTCTGAATACTTTCTTCTTTTTCACTGTCTTTTATTAAATCACTTTTGAGACTTTTAATTTGATTTCTTTCAGCGCGACTGCAATGCATAATGGGATATATTGCTTGGTTAGTGACCATTGGTTGTGCACTACTTTTCGTGATGCATTGTGGAATACTTTGAGTGCACTATATAGGGTGTAATAATCCTCACTATCGTTTCGGACAGCACTACAAAATGGCGTCCTCACTATATAGTGCTCTATACAGTGAGTAGGGAGCGATTTCAGATACAGGGTCTGATTCCATGGAGATATTTTGCACAGGGCTGTTTTCCTCTGATAACAGAAACAAAGCTCCAGCTTCCTCTGCTCTTAATCTTTTCTGTTCCTCCAGGATGTATTGCGCATGTCGCTCCTTGTTGAGTTTTTTATGCCCGAGTTGTTTGAAGCCAATCTGGGTTTTCTGTTGAATAAGGAAGCTGCTTTACCTGTAAGAAAATCAAATACTTTCATGAAGGAGCTAACTCGAATGCAAGCAGAAAAAAAATAAAATGAGATTCTTCAGCAAACTCTTCCATCCTCACTTCCGACTTTGTTTTTTGTAAAATACATTTTAAATACAATCGTGAATTTCTCTGGAGTTTTCAGGCTGAGCTCCTCTGTGTTCTTTAACCACTCATTCCTTCATTGTTCTTGAAGCATTTGCTTCAATTTAACATTTTTCTTGATAGCGGGGAGATGGTAATGCCTTTTATCTATTTCTCTGTTTGAACAAGCAAAAACAGCACAAAAATTAACCATATTAAAGACAGATTAAGCCTTGCTTGCATGAAAGACGGTGTCTGTCTGACCCCAGCTCAAAACAGAAGCAATACTGGTTGGCACTCCTCATCAGCTTCGCTCTTCCACTATCACCAGCATCTCCTTCTCTGGCCAAAACATCCCCCTATCCACAGCTGTCACTAACCTGGGTGTTAAAATGGACTCACACCTCACCTTTGACACCCACATCAAACATCTCTGTAAGACAGCCTTCTATCATCTCAGAAACATAGCCAAACTCCGTCCTTTACTCAGCCTGGGAGATGCAGAGAAGCTCGTCCATGCCTTTGTCTCCTCCAGACTAGACTACTGTAATGCACTCCTCATCGGGATACCTGGCAAGAACATCCAGAGGCTTCAATACATCCAGAACTCTGCTGCCAGGATCCTGATGAGGGTGCGCAAACATGAACACATTACCCCCATTCTAAAAAACCTTCACTGGCTCCCGGTCCATTTCAGAATCCAGTACAAGGTCTCACTTCTCACCCACCAGTGCATAAATGGAAATGCCCCTCACTACCTACAAGAACTCCTCACCCCCCAGGTCAACACACGCTCCCTCCGGTCCACAAACACAAATACCCTCCACGTACCCAGAACCAAACTACACAGCATGGGTGACAGGGCCTTTTCCTGTGCTGCTCCAAGGCTGTGGAACGCCCTCACTGACCATCTGAGGGCCCCACAGCCTACAGAAACTTTTAAAAGACACTTAAAAACACATCTTTTTAAATTGGCCTACTGTTAATCTTGTTCCTTCTTTTCATTTTTATTTTATTGCTTCTGCTTCTTTTCATTTTTATTTTATTGCCTCTGCTTTTTTTAGTGCAACACTTTTTTTTATTGCAACTCCTTTTTTAACTTCCCTTTTTATCTATTTTTTGTAGCACTTTGAGATTTTAACAATAGAAAGTGCATTATAAATAAAATTTATTATTATTTATTATTATTAATTATCCCGTGATGTGTGATGTCATGTGCAAGGGGTCTATAAACAGTACGCATACCATATTACAACAGTGGGGGTATATACTGTAAAATAACTTGCAAACCAGTAAATGAAACCGAGGCTAAGAAAACAGCTGAGACATAATGGTGGATACATAATGAGAGATGCTTTTAGAAACTGAAATAAAATATCAGAGAGCCTAATTTTTGTGGTGCTAGTTCATATGTGCTCATTCCAACTTGCCCGGTCCCACTTGCCAGAATGCATGTTTCACTTGCGCTGGGCATTTGGGCAGTCCTTAATGTTGAACCCTGCGTAAGGAACTCGTAGTCCATGTGGTTCACTTTAATCTGATGGCCGGACATTTAAGTCAGGATAAAACACTTGCATGGATAATGGCTTGGTTCAATTGGCCAGGGATTCACGGGGATATCTGTCGGTGGTGTGCGGCGTGCTACGAATACCAACTAGTAAATCCAGTGGCCACCCCAAACGTGCCTTTGTGTCCTAACTGAGGCCCCTTTCAAGAGAATTGGCATGGATCTCGTTGGGCCATTAGATTGGTCAGCACGGGGATATCGCTTTTAGTCCTAGTGGACTATGCAATGTGATGTCCAGAAGCGGTGCCTCTCCGCAATATTTCAGCACACAGTATTGTGGAGACACTCTTCCATGTCATCTCCTGAGTTGGGATTCCCAAAGAAATCCTGACTGACCAAGGCACAAACACTTCATGAGCTGGGTTATTGGGAATTAAATCCATCCATACCAGCACCCACAAACAGATGGCTTAGTGGAACAGTTCAGTCAAACTCTTAAAAATTTAATTCGGAAGTTTATAACTGAAGATGCACATAATTGGGGTAAATGGCTCGAGCCCCTGTTGTTTGCAGTACGAGAGGTCCCACAAGTCTCCCACAGGATTTTCACCATTCGAATTGTTGTATGGGTCTAAGCCTCGTGGCATTTTGGGTGTGCTGTGGGAAAATTGGGAGGATGGACCTTCAACTAGTAAAAACGAAATTCAGTATGTTTTCAACCTGCGTGCAAAGCTCCACACCCTCACAGACTTAACCCAGGAGAATTTACGGCAGGCGCAAGAACGCCAAGCCCAGCTGTACAACAGGGGTGCACACCTTGGAGAGTTCACCCTGGGAGATAAAGTGCTTGTGTTATTGTCCTCTTCAAGTTCCAAATTGGTCACATGGCGAATTGGGAACGTCGACTATGAGATGAGGCAAATGGATAAGGGAGGGGCTCTACAAATATACCACCTCAACCTGCTAAAACTTTTGAATGAGGGGATCCCTGTGGCATTGGAGTCAGTAGTTCCGGAGAAGGCAGAGCTGGGGCTGGAGGTAAAATCAAAAGTAACTACTCAAACCACTCCAGTCCCCTGTGGAGACCACCTTTTACCGGCCCAACTCACAGAGGTTGCCAGATTGCAAACGGAATTTTCCGATGTATTCTTTCCCCTTTCTGGCCGCACATGCCTCATAGAACACCACATTGAAATGTCCCCGGGGTGGTGGTGCATAGCCACCCATACTGCTTACCTGAACACAAAAAAAGGTGGTTTGGGACTAACTCAAGGCCATGCTCAAAATGGGCATAATCAAGGAGTCACACAGTGACTGGAGCAGCCCGGAGGTCTTGGTTCCCAAGACCAACCGGTCAGTCCGGTTCTATGTAGACTACAGAAAAGTCAATACGGTGTCTAAATTCGATGTGTACCTAATGCCTCGTATTGATGAGTTGCTTGATCAATTAGGTACTGCTTGCTTTTATTCAACACTGGATTTGACAAAGAGTTATTGGCAGAATCTCCTTGACTCCTCTATCCCGAGAGAGAATGGCCTTTTCCTCACCGTTACACCAATTTGTTACATTTTTGGGTTATTTGGGACTCCCACTATGTTTCTGCGGTTCATGGACACGATCCTCTGCCCCCACACAGCCTATGCTGTGGCCTACCTTGATGACATTATATATAGCAGTTGGCCATGGCACCTAGAACACATTAGGGCCAGCCGAGAGTCTCTGAGGTGTGTGGGTCTCGCAGCTAACTAGGGATGCACCGATCCATATTTTTTCACTTTCGATCCAATCCCGATACCTGAATTTGAATATCTGTCGATACCAATACTATTCCGATACCAAAACTATTTCAATATTATCATCATTATTGGTAAAAACTAATCTCTACAGGCAACTATGATATGAACAAGTGGATGCATGTGTGTACCAAAAGGCAACTTGAGGTAAGTATAAGGTCAGAAAACAGGAAATCCTGTTAACAGTAACAATCCCATCCTGAAAACAAATATGCAGCTGTAAGGATTTCAAATTGACTGTCATTTATTAAACTCAAGACAGAAGGGCTGCTTTCACATCTTCACAAATTAAGTATAGGCTCTTGTAGCCACAACAAAGCAAAAAAGTTTTCACATATAAAATGGCCTCAAGTGTGATCATTCACAGCAGCAATAAAACATTCATGCTCAAGTAGCAGCCACAATTCAAGGTTGTCAAATTCTTGAAATCAAAGTGCAATATAAAGTATAAAGTGCAATGGAAGTTTCACACCCACCATCAATAAAACAGTGTACATCTGAACAGCACAAATGGAGGTTTGACTTAGAATGTGACTTGGATTAAACTTGCACCAGAGTCTAACTATTCTTCAAAAGAAAATAAACAGTAAATGACTCCTCAAAAAGTTAACACTGAGGCAGGGATTGATCTAGAGCATTCAAAAAAATCTCACTTAAACATTGGCAGGTCCTTTTTAAGGAATATGAGCATTTCTGCTCTCTCTGCTGTCAGGCGATTCCTCTTTTCATCCACAATATTGGATGCTGTGCTGAACAGTCTTTCGCTTTCAACACTGGTTGAAGGGGCACTCAGGAACTTTGCCACAACAGCACCAAGAAGAGGAAAGCGAGCATGGTTGTTTGCCCAGTACTGGAAAGGGCTATCTTTCTCACTTATTGTTGGTTCTTTCAAGTACATCTGCATCTGGATAACCACTGCCTGGGTACCTCCTGAAGGTTCATCATGCTCCTCCAGAATTCTGTTGTACAGACTGCTGAAGCTGGTTTTCATTGTGCTTGGAGTACCACCACCAGTACTTGGCCCAGCTTCCATGCAAGCAACCTTTTCTGCTGGCTCAGCCTCTGTTGTCCCTGCTTCATCAGCTGAGGCCCTGAGCAGTGCTTGCTCCATCTTCTCAAGCTCTTGTGTCAAGAAAGCCTTCCCCCTCCTGGCAGTTTCTCCACTAGTAAAGAATCTGACACAAAAATGAAAGATTGAGTACAATTTATTTGTTGCTACTGAAAGACAGCAGACAGGCGCGCGCGCACACATTTCCCCCTTATCGAAGTCATTGTAGGCTACATTAACAATACCCACTTTAAAGCTAGGAATCAATCAACAGTTTTGATTTAGCATTATTTAATTTTCAATTTAAAACTTAAAAAAATAAACTTAAATTACAAAAAAAAAATGCCTCACCTGTCCTTGTATCGAGTGTCCACTAAAGTGGCAACAGCGTAGAGTGGTTCACTTTCGACTTCTCTGAAACGCTTGTTGACAGCTTGGAGGAGTGTGCTTTTCATCATTTTGATGCCGCTGTCGGCACTGTTCTCCACGGCGAGCAGGCGTTGTAAAATGGTCACGGCTGGAATTACGTCGGCAGCAGTAGAGGTCGCTGAGCTGATTTTGCTGGTTAACTCCTCAAAGGGTTCCAACACAGTCACTGTTTTCTCCAGCAAACCCCACTCGTTGGCTGACAATGTTGCAGGTAAATTGTGGTCGGCAGCATATGCACAGAGGGGTCGCTTCTCTTTCAGAAGGCTCTTGATCATATAAAAGGAACTGTTCCATCTTGTTTGAACATCCTGAACAAGTCGAGTTGATGTAATTGTAGCTCCCACACCTTGCATTTCACGTTGCAGTTCTTCCAAGCGAGACTGTGCGAGTTGTGAGTGCTTGAAGTGTGCAACGATCTTCCTGCTGTTTGCTGAGGCATCACTAACGCTGCGTTGTGATAGTAGCCCCTCGTGCACAATGAGCTGCAGCGTGTGAGCAAAACAGCCCAGACTAGAAACTGCCATGTCTTCCATTGCAGCCTTCATGTTGCTTGCATTGTCCCATAGAATTACATGCACTTTTTCTAGCGGGATCTCCCAGTGATTTAACATCTCTGTAATGGATGCTGCGATTGTAGCTTGGTTGTGTGAGCCTCTGCACTTTTTTACCTGGAGCACCGCACAACAGAGCTCGTGTGTATCGCGGTCAATCCAGTGCACAGTGAGGCTTATCAGTGACATTGGGTAGACATCTGAAGTCCAAATATCTGTAGTAAAGCTCAGAGCTGGAACTCTTTTTAACTTCTCAGCTAACTTGGTTGACACTCGGTTGTATAGTTCAGGTAGCGCCGTCTCTGATAAATATCTCCTGGATGGTAAACTGTATCTCGGCTGTAAGTGCTCGATCAGGCTGCGAAATCCTTCGTTTTCAACAACTGACAACAGTTGGTCATCGAGTACAATGAAGTTAAGCAACTTCTCAGTGATCCCTTTAGCTTTAGCATTGTCTGGTGAAAGTTTACCTGTTTGAAATGACTGCTCAAGTGATTGCTGCCGGCTACTTTGGTGTTTCGGCCCCATGGCTATGAAGTCATCGTGCTCTTTAGGGTGGTGCTTTTTCAGATGCTTTATTAAGTTTGTGGTATTGTATGTCGCAACGGAGCTTCCGCCTCTCGGTACAACGGCTTTGCAAACATTGCACGTTGCTGTCTTGCTTTGCGGTGTTTCAAGTAAAAAGTATTTCCACACAGCTGACATGTTGTGGTGAAAAATTGGTTAGCTTGCTGCTCCATCCACGCTCGCCTGCTAGCTCGCTACAAACTGTGGGATGGATTTCCTGAACGGAAGCGTGTCTCCTCATTACTGTGTGTCTCATTGAGATTCACCTCTGTTCAGGAAATCCATTCCACATTTTGCAATCAGGTAGCAGTGCAGCCAACAGGGAATCACTTGTGGAGTCATTCCAGCAGACAGTATGTGTACAGGCATGTCTCATGGATTGGAAATCTTTGTAGGTTGGATCGGAAATTTCCAATCCTTGAATAACGTTGATATCGGAACCGGATCGGATCGGCCCCATCCCTACAGCTAACCCGAAAAAGTGTGCGATTGGGCAGGTGGAAATACAATATCTGGATTTCCACTTGGGTCATGGTCAGGTACATCCCCAAATTGGCAAGGCTGCAGCGATTGCAGCCTGCCCAAGGCTGAAGACCAAAAAGGGGGTGACAGTTCCTGGGGCTGGCTGGCCACTATCGCAGGTTCATACCTAATTATTAAATAGTTATCCATGTAGGAGCTAACAATATACACCTTTCAGTCTGAGGTTACTAAGAGTAACTTTGTAGAGGTGTTTAAATTAGCAAAAGCTATGTCCGATGCTGTAGTATGCGCTAGCCCCATCCCAATGCGGCATGGCGATGTAGCTTACAGTAGGTTATGGTCACTGAACTGCTGGTTGTCCAGGTGGTGCTCTGAAAACAATGTGGGCTTTATAGATAATTGGAGTAGTTTTGAGGGCACTACTGGCCTGTTAGGGTGGGACGGTATCCATCCCACTTGGGAAGGTGCTGTCCTCATTTCTTGCAGCATAGCTCATAGTCTCAGAACAGGTCTAGTTAATTTCTGACAATCCAGAGCCAAGGCCAGGGAGCAGACGAACAGGCTAAACCAACTGTCTACTGGGTGCACAGAGTCGTCACTCAGGGTCCAATATATCGAGACGGTGTCTGTTCCCCAAGCTAAACAAAAAAGTAGAAATACTCAGTTTGTTCTAGTAGCCTAATTAATATAAAATTGGATCATACTGACTGTACAACCACTGCCAGCACCTCCTTTGATCTGAAGATAGGACTCTTAAATATTAGATCTCTTACATCGAAAGTGCTGATTGTTAATTAACTTATTACTGATCAGGAGTTTAATGTACTGTGTTTAAAAGAAACATGGATTAAGCCAGGGCGGCACGGTGGTGTAGTGGTTAGCGCTGTCGCCTCACAGCAAGAAGGTCCGGGTTCGTGCCCCGTGGCCGGCGAGGGCCTTTCTGTGTGGAGTTTGCATGTTCTCCCCGTGTCTGCGTGGGTTTCCTCCGGGTGCTCCGGTTTCCCCCACAGTCCAAAGACATGCAGGTTAGGTTAACTGGTGACTCTAAATTGACCGTAGGTGTGAGTGTGAATGGTTGTCTGTGTCTATGTGTCAGCCCTGTGATGACCTGGCAACTTATTCAGGGTGTACCCCGCCTTTCGCCCGTAGTCAGCTGGGATAGGCTCCAGCTTGCCTGCAACCCTGTAGAAGGATAAAGCGGCTAGAGATAATGAGATGAGATGGATTAAGCCAAATGAATATATAGCATTAAATGAAGCTTGTCCTCCTGGATACAGTTACATACACCAGCCTCGTCTAACTGGCAGAGAAGGAGGTATCACGGTTATTTATAACGATTTTCTCGGTGTAACACAAAAACCTGGTTATAAATTTGATATGTTTTAAGTTCTTCACACAATATGTAGCCTCGAAAAATAAGTCTACTCAGTCAATTCCATTACTTATTATTTACAGGCCTCCGGGGCCATATTCAGAGTTTCTTTCTGGATTTATGGCTTTCATCTCAGACCTGTTATTTTCTTAGACAAAGGTTTAGTTGTTGGAGATTTTAATATTCACTTCAATAACCCTGAAGAGCCACTGAAAACAGCGTTCATGTCCATTTTAGATTCAGTAGGGGTTAATCAGAACATCATGTGACCACCATTGTGGGTAGGTCCTACCCTAATCTAATTTAAGATCTAATACTAACATCCAGGTTAAATATAGAAAATATATTCACACTTCCACAATCTGAAGTTACCTCAGATCATCTCATCTTATTCAAAATATGTCTGAGCAATAATATATGCACCTCACCACGCTACTGCATTAAACGTACATTCACATCAACTACCGCACAAAGTTTTATAAATAATCTCCGAGTTATCAACTTTGGATCACTGTCAGCCCCCACAGAACTTGAACAGGCAACTGAATGCTTAGAGTCAACATTCTGCTATACTTTAAGGAATGATTGATTAGAGAGAAAAAAAATTAGCACCCTGGTATAATGATTGTTTGCACTTTAAAACAGACCACTTGAAAATTAGAACGTAAATGGTGTCAAACCAAATTGGTAGCATTTATATTAACATGGAAGGAGAGCTTCTTGAAGTACAGAAAAGTTCTTAGTGCTGCTAGATCAACGTATCTCTCCACCCTAATAGAGGATGATAATAATAATAATAATAATAATAATAATAATAATCCTAGATTCCTACTGTAGCAAAATTAACTAGGAAAAAGACCACAATAGATACGTGCACACCTGCATAATGTAGTAGCAACAACTTCATGAATTTTTTCAGTGACAAAATTGTAAATATCCGACAAAAAATTCTAACTACAGTACTAATTTAAAGCCAGACAATTTAAGTAACCCTGTAGTTAACAATATAACTGTATCAAATCAGCAATTAGAATATTTTACTCCCCTTAGGGAAATTGAACTAATTTCATTAATCTCCACATCGAAATCTTTAACTTGTATACTAAATCCCTTACCTACACAATTCTTCAAACAGATAATACCAGAAGCAATTGAACCACTTCTAAAAATAATAAATTCTTCCCTTAAATTTGTCTATGTACCAAAATCCTTTAAACTAGCAGTTATCAAACCCCTGATTAAAAAACCTGGCCTCGACCCCTGTCAGCTGTCCAATTATAGGCCAATATCAAACCTCCCCTTTATCTCCAAGATCCTAGAAAAAGCTGAAGCACAGCAGTTATGCTCATATTGACATAGGACTAGCATCCATGAAATGTATCAGTCAAGATTTAGACCTCATCATAGCATAGAGACAGCACTGGTTAAAGTAGTAAATGATTTACTGTTGGCATCTGATCAGGGCTATGTCTCAGTGCTTGTATTACTTGACCTTAGTGCAGTCTTTGACACCATTGATCATTCCATTCTCAATGGATAGACTAGAAAATGTTGTGGGATTTAAGGGAACAGCCCTGTCCTGGCTCAGGTCTTATTTAACTGATTGCTATCAGTTTGTTGATGTAAATGGTGATTTTTCTAGACATACTGAGGTAAAGCTTGGTGTTCCACAAGGTTCTGTCTTTGGCTCACTGATATATGTTACCTCTGGGTGATATTATTCATACGCATGGTATTAGTTTTGAATGTTATGCTGATGAGACACAGTTGTAGGATTCTGCAAAGCCAGATGAGAGACACCAGCTTAATAGAATTGAGGAATGTGTAAAGGACATTAGACACTGGATGCTTATGAACTTCCTTCTGCTTAACACTGATGAGACAGAAGTACTTGTACTAGGGCCATATGCAGCTAGAAGTAGGTTTTCTGATTGCACAGTAACTCTGGATGGCCTTTGTTTCTTCACATGCAGTAGTAAAAGACCTCGGTGTGGTCGTTGACTCCAGTCTTTCATTTGAAACTCATATCGATAACATTACCCGGATAGCTTTCTTTCATCTCAGAAATATTGCCAAGATGAGAAACATTATATCACTACATGATGCAGAAAAACTAGTTCATGCTTTTTTTACTTCTAAGTTGGATTATTGTAATGCCTCACTGCCTGGATGTTCCAAAAAGTGCATGAACAAGCCCCAGTTAGTTCAAAATGCAGCAGCAAGAGTCCTTACTAGAACTAGAAGATATGACCCCATCACCCCTGTCTAATCCACACTGCATTGGCTCCTAATCAAATTTCGTATTGATTATAAAATACTACTATTGATTTTTAAAGCACTGAATGGTTTTGCATCACAGTACCTGAGTGAACTTCTGGTCCTTTATGACCCACCACGCCTACTTGGATCAAAGGGTGCAGGCTATCTGCTGATACCTCATATAATGAAGTCTACATCAGGGGGCAGAGCCTTTTCTTACAAATTCCCACACTTATGGAATAGCCTTCCAAGTAGTGTTCGGGACTCAGATACAGTCTCAGCGTTTAAGTCTAGGCTGAAAACATATCTGTTTAGTCAAGCCTTTTGTTAATGGTGTTTATGAGGTAAAGGAGTAGATCAAGCCTTTTGTTAATAGTTTTGATTATGCCTGAGGACCCTCCAGATCTACTCCTTTACCTAGTGTGTTTTGGTAAACTGGGATGTATGGATGCTGTCATCCCCCCACTTGCTCACTTGGGTTTTTTGACAGTGTAGGTGTAATTAAGGATTTGTGTATTTAAGATTTGGATAAGTGATCAATCTTTAATAATTACATAAAATCAGTCTCATTTGGATCGTTGAAGTGAATCATTCAATGAATCGAATCAAGGAATCATTTAATGAATCCATGAATCATTTAGTGAATCGTTCAATGAATCATTTGGTGAACCGTTCAATGAATCATTTAGTCAATCATTTAATGAATCATACCATTAATCCTGGATAAATTACCAAACAGCTAGATTAGGGTATCTTATCAAATTATTATTGATCACTTACCATATTACAAATTGTCTACACCTTCCTTGAATTTTTTTGACTGGGCCACTTCAGAATATCGAACAGCAGATGAGTACACACACACAGCTTTGATAATAAATTAATTTATTATACAAAGATAAAAATAATAATCAATATATACAAGCAGTGAGGTGTATATATATGTGTGGTGTGTGTGTGTGTGTGTGTTAGGCCCCTAGGCCTGAGCCAAGGTGTGTGTGTATGAGGGAGATACAATTTGGAATGTTCTTATCTGATGTTTTGTTATGTTCGTGTGTGTGTGCGCGCGCGTGTGTGTCCGTGCCAGGACGAGCCAGAGTGTCTTATCTGCAATCTTGGAGGAGGGGACCCCTCAGGATTTAGTGAGCACGCGTGTTCTCAGTAACAAAGAAATTCCACACTCATAACATTATCAAACTCACTGAAATCTTAATAAGGTCAAAATATGAGTGAGTGAAATGCAATTAGAATGTTAGGAGAGAGAGAGAAAGACATGCACAAACGTATGGATTAAATCAATAATACCAAATAATAGAGAATCAACAATAATACAGTGTGCACAGTTGTTCCTGAATATAATGTCACACTTAGTGAATTAATTTACTGATTAGACTAATATAATTTTGCCCAGTGCCTTTCCTTACTGCAAACTTTCGTCTTCTGTAGAAAGCAGAGTCTCTTCTGTGGAAATGACAGGCAGGCTGGAGATTGCACTTCGGAGAGACAGAGAGAGCAAGCGATTGCTCTGAAGTTTTCTTTACACTCGCACATTAAAACAGACCACTCGAAAATTGGAACGTAAATGGCGTCAAACAAAATTGGTAGTGTTCAAATTAGCTTGGAAGGAGAGCTTCCTGAAGTATAGAAAAGCTCTTAGTGCTGCGAGATCAACATATTTCTCCTCCCTAATAGAAGATAACAAAAATAATCCTAGGTTCCTATTTAATACTGTAGCAAAATTAACCAGGAATAAGTCCACTATCAACACATGCACACCTGCAGTATGTAGTAGCAACGACTTCATGAATTTTTTTAATGACACAATTGAGAATATCCAACAAAAAATTCAAACTACTAATTTAAGGTTAGACAATGAAAGTGACCTTGTAGTTAACAATATAACTGTATCAGATCATCAGTTAGAATGTTTTACTCCCCTAAAATAAACTGAATTACTTTCATTAATCTCTACATCAAAAGCCTCAACTTGTGTACTAGATCCCTTACCGACAATCCTGGAGTAATTGAACCGCTTCTAAAAATAATAAATTCTTCTCTTATGATTGGCTATGTACCCAAATCCTTTAAACTAGCAGTTATCAAACCCCTGATTAAAAAACCTGACCTTGATCCCTGTCAGCTGTCCAATTATCGGCCAATATCAAACCTCCCCTTTATCTCCAAGATCCTTGAAAAAGCTGTGGCACAGCAGTTATGCTCATATTTACATAGGAATAACATCCATGAAATGTATCAGTCAGGATTTAGACCTCATCATAGCACAGAGACAGCACTGGTTAAAGTAGTAAACGACCTACTGTTGGCGTCTGATCAGGGCTGTGTCTCGCTACTTGTGTTGCTTGACCTTAGTGCAGCATTTGATACCATTGATCATTCCATTCTTCTGAATAGACTAGAAAATGTTGTGGGAGTTAAGGGAATGGCCCTCTCCTGGCTCAGGTCTTATCTAACTGATCGTTATCAGTATGTCGATATAAATGGTGATATTTCTAGACGTACCGAGGTAAAGTTTGGTGTTCCACAAGGTTCTGTCTTGGGTCCACTGCTTTTTTCTCTATATATGTTACCTCTGGGCGATATTATTCATAAACATTGTATTAGTTTCCACTGTTATGCTGATGACACACAGTTGTATGTCTCTGCAAAACCTGATGAGAGACACCAGCTTAATAGAATTGAGGAATGTGTTAAGGACATTAGACACTGGATGCTTATTAATTTCCTTCTGCTTAACTCTGACAAGACTGAAGTACTTGTGCTAGGACCACATACAGCTAGAAGTAAGTTTTCTGATTACACAGTAACTCTGGATGGCCTTTCTGTTTCTTCACGTGCAGCAGTAAAAGACCTCGGAGTGATTATTGACCCCAGTCTTTCATTCAAAACTCACATTGATAACATCACCTGGATAGCTTTCTTTCATCTCAGAAATATTACAAAGATAAGAAATTTAATGTCATTGCATGATGCAGAAAAACTAGTCCATGCTTTCGTTACCTGCAGGTTGGATTATTGTAATGCCTTACTGTCTGGATGTTCCAATAAGTGCATAAACAAGCTCCAGTTAGTTCAAAATGCAGCAGCAAGAGTCCTTACTAGAACTAGAAAATATGACCACATCACGCCTGTCTTATCCACACTGCATTGGCTCCCAATCAAATTTCGTATTGATTATAAAATACTACTATTGACCTTTAAAGCACTAAATGGTCTCACACCACAGTACCTGAGTGAACTTCTGCTCCTCTATGACCCGCCACGCCTACTTAGATCAAAAGGTGCAGGCTATCTGCTGGTACCTCGTATAGTGAAGGCTACATCAGGGGGCAGAGCCTTTTCTTACAAAGCCCCACTGTTATGGAACAGCCTTCCAAGTAATGTTCGGGAATCAGACACAGTCTCAGCATTTAAGTCTAGGCTGAAAACATATCTGTTTAGTCAAGCCTTTTGTTAATGGTGTTTATGAGGTAAAGGAGTAGATCTGGAGGGTCCTCAGACATGGAGTGTTTTGGTAAACTGGGATGTATGGATGCTGTCAGTCCCCACTCGCTTGCTCACTCGAGTTTGTTGACGGTGTAGTGGCTGGCTGCTTTATGTCCCGGGGCTCTCTCATGCCTGTGTTACCTTCTGGCTCTCTCCTTTTAGTTATGCTGTCATAGTTAGTTGCCGGAGTCCCTGCTTGTACTCGGTGCAATATGTATACTGTTCCTACTTATTCAGGTGACATTGGGCATACCTAACCACCTGTGTTTTCTTTCCCTCCCCCCCACCCCAAATCTGTCCCTCTGAGTTACATGGAGTCAACAGAAAATCTTTTGGTGGAGACCTCGACTGGCTATCGTAGCCTGCAGGGAATCGGCCGTCAGACATTCTGTCGCATGTCCCAGACCCGGTGAAATGTAACTGAATTGTCTTGGCCAGCCCTAAGGGTCCCATCTGCATCTCATCATTACTGAGGAGTGTGCTCCCATCACCCAATCAAGCATCCAGCCAGAGCAGGGTCATGATATATTTTACCATATTAACATGCCATTGTGTGTTATGCCTGATGTAAAGACTCTCATCTCTGCGAGCCTACCACACAGATTTAATACTTGTCATTTTTAGGGCATACCTAACAATGCGTTTTCTTTCTCTCTCTCTTCCCCCCCCCCCCCCCCCATCTGTCCCTCTGAGTTACATGTTGATCCTGGGATTGAGATGCTGGCCTCTTTTGCCCCTCGGACCTGCTTGATCCATCCTGGTGCCCTGTGTCTGGTCAGAGTTTTATCGCCCCACTCCTGTGAAGGACGGCCCCATGAGGACAGTTGAGGGTTATACCTGTTAAAACTGTTAATATTATAGTCAGGCTGTCTGTTGTTGCCCAAATGAGGATGGGTTCCCTTTTGAGTCTGGTTCCTCTCGAGGTTTCTTCCTCATGTCATCTGAGGGAGTTTTTCCTTGCCACCGTCGCCACAGGCTTGCTCATTGGGGATAGATTAGGGATAAAATTAGCTCATGTTTTAAGTCGTTCAAATTCTGTAAAGCTGCTTTGCGACAATGTTTATTGTTAAAAGCGCTGTACAAATAAACTTGATTTGATTTGATTCTTTGAAGATCTTCGTAGCTCGTGAGAAGAAAGTTCTGATCGGACAGGTTAGGACGGTCCAGCCGCTCCCAACACCAATAAAACTGCCTTTTGGTTGCAATCTAGTACGTACTAAAAGAATGACCTGAGAAAAACCGGTTTATAACTCACTTGAGTTAAAAGCGCGCGTGTTTCCTGGAGTCCACCATGATCAAGGGTGGATAGAAGGAGGAGAACGTTCTAAAACATGTCTCTTGCAGGAAAGAGTCGTGGTTTCGGACGGTCCGATGGTGAGCGTCCCTTTATGGTCTGTCCTCCGCTGAGTTCAGACACCAGAGACAAAGAAAATGGTGTTTCCAAGTCTCTTATGTGAAACCTGAGGAATGATGTACGTGATCCCGCCCAGGCGTGACGTAGTCAATGCAGAAGTATAGTTCTTAGACACAAGATGGCGGCATGATACCTACATTTCCCCTTTTGGTCTCAGGGGTATAATGGAGTCGTAGCACTGAGAGCACCGTACCGTATCATCACCGTGTCCTTAGTCCTTGAGGTAGACTTGTTCTGCACAGTTCATGGTGTCCTGTGAAGACTGTGTAAACTTGTGAGTTCCAGTGAGACAGTTGGAGGTAGAGGCACTTGAGCATATAATCACCATAGGCACTTTGGGCATATAATCACTATCTAACTAGATTAGGGTTACTTCAAAGTTCAAACAGTGAACATTATATATTTTTCCAGTGAAGACTACATATATACTTCATTTCAGTGCAGGCTACATATATACTTCATTTCAGTGAACACTACATATATATATTTCATTTTCTACTCAAAAAAAAAAAAACAAGAAAAGAGAGGAAGTGGAGTAGAGAAAAGAAGTGTTAGTGTTTAGGGTGTTAAACCTAATCTTCTGGCAAAGTAACCGCAGCAGATGTTTTGGCCAGAAAGCGTGCGCTACTATGGCCGAAGCTGTCAGGAACGCAGACTCCTTTATCCAGCTTGGCGTATAGCGTCGCTATTCGTTTGTGTAGCATGCATGCGATACCAGCAGAAAAGACCCAGCCACAGAGAAGTAGTCCCAAAACAATCAGACTTGGGGCAGATTTGAGGTCAAGTAACCCTCTGATCCGAGTTTGGGAGACTATGGTTGAAATTCCATTCTGATCTAAACTAAATTTTACCATTTTGGTCCCTTCAACCAGCAATTGCTGTTGGAGGGTGTTACTGATCTCAAGATCATAACCTTCGAATGCATCTATCATCTCAATCTCCGAATCGTACCTGTCAGTACTAAGATGGTGTAGGGTGATGTCACCTATGTGAATGGTGGCTCCCTGTGGTACACTAAGGAACACTGTTTGGTTTGGGATCTTCATTCTTGTGGCTGTGTGGTGCTGGTTGTATGACATCAAGATTTCAGTTTTCGGGGTGTTAACAACCCACCGACTACCAGCTCTTCCTACTCTAGTTTCCATATCCTCGTCCTTTGCGGACATTTGACCTACACACTTTTGTTCGGGCGCTTTCGCCCTCAGACCGCACAGGCGATCCATAGTGTCTCTAATAAATGGGTTGCTTGGGCAGACCCAGTGGATGTCTTTAGTGGAGGTGCACATCTCTAGGTTGGGAATAAAATAGACAGAGGGGTTGTCGTCATGGTATGCTACCATGGGTGGTGTTTGTATGCGTATACGGACATTGTCCTTTCAGAAACCTACATTGAGGACAGACTTGAGTCTATATATGTTGTTTCTCTCAATGATGGGTAGATTTAGTATGAAACTTATCTCGGAATCTTGTGGACTCACAAAAATGGGAATAGCACTGCTGAGACTATATGCCAGGTGTATTTGCGAGGAATGCACGTCTCTAGTAGTAGTAGTGGATTGTAGTATATTCTCTACCAAGCTAAGGGGTGTGAGATACGATGGAACCTTGCCACTACTCAGGGAACTAATTGAGTCACCTACTTCTCTAAGCAGGTCTTGCATTAAATCCCTTATTTCTCTGACATATTTGATCTCATTCTTGATTCTTCCAGCCAATTTGTCTACAGTCTGCATAGTGTTATGGATTAGATCAGTATGCAGGTTAACGGTTAGTATAGTTCCCTGCAGGGATCTGCCTAAGCCCTGCAGCTCATGTTGTTGGATAAGCAGTTTCTCTCGGATCTCTGGCATTTCCTTTTTCAGAATGCTAACTTCTTTTTTCAGCGTATTCAAACTGACTGTGTTGGCTGCAGAGAGACCAATAGAAAACAAGGATCCAATGGCAGATGCACCGATAATTAAACCCCCGAGGAACCTTTTCTGATGTGTCTTACCACTCAGTTCTTCCTCGGTGACTATGAATTTCTGTAACTGTTCTAGCATGTGGGTAGTGGTGCGTTTAGCGTGTACAACTACATTAGATATCTCGCCATTTGGTCCGTTATCGTCGCTCGAAAGTATCAGTGACCTGAAGTGTTTACGGTATACGACCCATGGGTCTAGTCGGGTGTATACCCGTTGAGTGTGGATGCGACAGTTTGTAAGAAGGAACCCAGGAGCCTCCTGCAGGATGATGCCAGCTGGGGGGCCAGGCTCCACCACCTCACTTGACTGACTCAATTGTAGGGTGAGGAGGATGCACAGGATTCCGAGGGAGTCCATTCTGTAACATACAGAAGGATTTTCTTTTATTTTATTGGGTTGATACATATGATCGGGAGTGTTAGCATATGCTTAAAGATAAGTGATGCCTACAAGCTAAGTAGACAGGATGGGCCTAGCTATCATCCACCCCCTTTTGGAGTGAGGACTGTTCAAAAGTTTGCTTCGATTATTATGGACCCATCGATATGAGTGTTTGATTAGGTCGGGGTGTCCTAATGTGATACACGACGGGGAACGGTTTTCCCACGATTGAAAGGTCTCAACCAGAATGGTAGAAACTTCTCTGAGATTCGGGCGTAGTAGGCTTTGTGTCCTACACTCAAATCGAGATTCTTTTGGGCACCTGTAAAGGTTGACTGTAGGTGGCGTCGTAGGTCGCTGACATATTGATGTGCGGTGTATGCAGTTGCGACGCTCATGTCCTCTGGTTTGTATAGGAGATGTGGGGGAAGAACCGTTTCTCGCCCAGTCATCATCTCAAAAGGTGTGACTCCAGTGGTGTGATGAGGGGTGGACCGAATGGCCATTAGCACCAAGGGAAGTTTCACATCCCAGTCTTTACCATGGTGGGTGACATACTCTTGCAGCATGCTCACAATGGTTTGAATGGCTCGCTCAACCTGACCAGAGAATTGAGGGTGGTACGCGATATCGAATTTCGCCTCAACGCCTAACATGTTCCACAGCGCAGCCATTACACTAACAGTGAAATGGGTATCTGTGTCTGAGTCGGAGTCGATGGATAGAGGGAGGTTTTTCAAAGAATTGTGGCCACTAGTGGGAGTCACGATGTCGGATGTTTCGACACCGGACTCGGTGTGCAAAGACATGAACTGAAGTTCATCAGAAATTTGATCTCGCGTGGCACTTGGTTGATTAGTGTTCACACTAATCTCATTGCAACGAGTTTGTGCATGTTTTGTGGGATCCAACGACTGTGGGATTTTGATTTGTGTAAAGCTGACTAAGTTTATATTGCAGGGCTTGGTTGGGATTGGGTCACCTTGTGAGAGCTCTGTGTCAGAGATGGTTGTGAAGACTTTAGCGCACGTGAGAGGTGCGTTTTGTGTGTTTGCGTTCGCCACCAGGGGGGGCCCTACATCCTGACCCTCGCCTGCTGTTTCAGAGGGATTTCCTCCCCCTTTCACGAGATCTACTCATGGTTCCTGGCCTAGTCATGCCAGTGGGTAGCTTTTGTCATTTTTCTCGGGCTCTTTTGTTTTATCGGTTGAGGAATTTGACTGTTCCTGTAACAGTTTCCTAAATTCAGCCAAGCAGGCCTTCAAAGAGTCCAGTTCTGAGTGGGACTCATAAGGTTGGTCTGAGTCACTGTGTTGTTCATTTCTACCTCTACGTTTAGTGTTATGGTCGGAACGCTCCTGCCATCTCTGGCCAGAGCGGGGATGACGGTCTTGCTGCCAACCGCTTTGTTCCTTATGACCCTTTTTACATGATGGGCGGTTGCCATAGTCACTATGACCTTGCCATCGGTCTCTCCTGGCCTTACCTTGCCGATTCTCCCACTCACCTTGGTGATGGTTCGGCAAGGATCGGGCTGGACCGGAATTTTTCCAGGTGGGTCCCCCTTTTGGTGCTTCACCTGCTTCTAAGGTTAGCAGGGGCTTGTCCTCACCCTGGAGGCTAAGGACTCTGGGATCATCATCGTTTCCGTTTGCGGTTTTGACAATGGTCTCCCAGGTCATTTGGGCTAGCTGCCTAGTTTCCTTCATCGAGTAGCAATTTTGCTGATACATCAGTGTGACTTGATTCCGCACGCTTGGGTGGAGGTTATGTAAGAAAGGGGATTTGAAGCCCCTATCTTCTTCTAAACCTGGTGTGTTGCTACCCTGGAAGTAGGCGGTACGTAGCCGTCTATAATATTCACGAGGTGCCTCAGACCGTTTCTGCCTAATTTGTATTGCACACAACATCGCGGAGGTTTCATCCGTGTACGGCGCATATTCTTCCCTCATGTAATTGCGAAGTTTTGAATAACTATCGCGAACGTTTGGTGGTAGTGTCTCTAAAAAGGCACGGACGCTACTACTGGAGGTCTTCCAGACCAGTTTAAGCTTCTCTCGCATTGTGGCTCTCGGTAGGTCCATCAGGCATCGGTCAATTTCTCGTAAATAATCATTTACGTTGGTTCTCTGATTATTGGGATCGAATCGCTTGATATCTTTGGCAAGTAGGTCAATTTGCTGTATGCGGAGGGCTTGGTGTGCGTCTTTACACGACTCCCTTCGCTCTCCTGAGTGCTCACTATCTGAGCTACTCTGGAATTGCTCCCGTTCCGCACGAGAGTCGTAATCTGATTCACCCGAAGGCGGATCAGGGAAGCTGTAGTGCACTGACCTAGGCGTGCTACGGGCCTGGGTTCGGGATGAGCACAGGGTGACTCCACCCTGGCTAGACGATGACGGAGTCGTGTAGCGAGTTGATGGAGGTTGGCGGGGTGCCTGGTGCTCGACCAGGTAATCCTCGGTGTCCAGTTCGGACGCCGCTTCCTGCTCTGAGCTTTGACGCATGGTTGGGGGTCTCTCACACCCCTCGCGCCCTTCTTTAGGGTTCTGCTCCTTGGCAGCCCTTCCGGTGCCTTTCTCGGCTTTCTCTAGCCTTTTGGCACACTCATCAAGGGAGTCCTTCAAGAGGCTACGCTCCCTAGATAAATCATTGACCTCGGCTGTCAGCTCGGTGTTGCTGGTGGTCAGCCTGTCAACCTCTCCGCGCAAGGATCTGATCTGTTGATCAGTATCCTGGAAGTGTAACAGGAATAGTTTACCTAGTGCATCTTGAACACTGATTGTTGTTCTCTTTGGATCTCTCATTTGTTTTATTGAGTTGATTATGCTAGCTTGGCACTCATGCCTACTCATGCCCCTAATGGTTGTCCTATCGGAGTCAGAGCAGTGAATGAGGTCTGCGATGACCTCAAAAAGGGACACGTCTTGCTCGTTGTCTCCAGTCTCTGAGACATGAGGGGATGCCATTTTATTTAGATTGGGTATTGGGTAATTAACAAATCAATTAGTTAATTATTAATCAATTAGGATTAATTAATATTAACTGTGGCGGCACGGTGGTGTAGTGGTTAGCGCTGTCGCCTCACAGCAAGAAGGTCCTGGGTTCGAGCCCCGGGGCCGGCGAGGGCCTGTCTGTGCGGAGTTTGCATGTTCTCCCCGTGTCCGCGTGGGTTTCCTCCGGGTGCTCCGGTTTCTCCCACAGTCCAAAGACATGCAGATTAGGTTAACTGGTGACTCTAAATTGACCGTAGGTGTGAATGTGAGTGTGAATGGTTGTCTGTGTCTATGTGTCAGCCCTGTGATGACCTGGCGACTTGTCCAGGGTGTACCCCGCCTTTCGCCCGTAGTCAGCTGGGATAGGCTCCAGCTTGCCTGCGACCCTGTAGAAGGATAAAGCGGCTAGAGATAATGAGATGAGAATGAGAATATTAACTGTAATTAATTAATTAATTAACAAGGTTTAATTGGTTGGAGATGTTCTCTTATCCTAAGTTATCACTAGGTTGTTAGAATTTGTGATATGGTTATCACACTCCTGTTAACTGTTTTAACACACCTGTAGTGGATCTGCTGTAACAATACTCAGAAGTCGACAAACCAATCATCCCAGCGGTGCCTCCAATAATGTAGGTGTAATTAAGGATTTGTGTATTTAAGATTTGGATAAGTGATCAATCTTTAATAATTACATAAAATCAGTCTCATTTGGATCGTTGAAGTGAATCATTCAATGAATCGATTCAATGAATCGAATCAAGGAATCATTTAATGAATCCGTGAATCGTTCAATGAATCATTTGGTGAACCGTTCAATGAATCATTTAGTCAATCATTTAATGAATCATACCATTAATCCTGGATAAATTACCAAACAGCTAGATTATGGTATCTTATCAAATTATTATTGATCACTTACCATATTACAAATTGTCTACACCTTCCTTGAATTCTTTTGACTGGGCCACTTCAGAATATCGAACAGCAGATGAGTACACACACACAGCTTTGATAATAAATGAATTTATTATACAAAGATAAAAATAATAATCAATATATACAAGCAGTGAGGTGTGTGTGTATATATATATATATATATATATATGTGTGTGTGTGTGTGTGTGTGTGTGTGTGTTAGGCCCCTAGGCCTGAGCCAAGGTGTGTGTGTATGAGGGAGCTATACAATTTGGAATGTTCTTATCTGATGTTTTGTTATGTTCGTGTGTGTGTGTGCGCGCGTGTGTGTCCGTGCCAGGACGAGCCAGAGTGTCTTATCTGCAATCTTGGAGGAGGGGACCCCTCAGGATTTAGTGAGCACGCGTTTTCTCAGTAACAAAGAAATTCCACACTCATAACATTATCAAACTCACTGAAATCTTAATAAGGTCAAAATATGAGTGAGTTAAATGCAATTAGAATGTTAGGAGAGAGAGAGAAAGACATGCACAAACTTATGGATTAACCAATTTTAAATCAATAATACCAAATAATAGAGAATCAACAATAATACACAGTGTGCACAGTTGTTCCTGAATATAATGTCACACTTGGTGAATTAATTTACTGATTAGACTAATCATTTTGCCCAGTGCCTTTCCTTACTGCAAACTTTCATCTTCTGTAGAAAGCAGAGTCTCTTCCATGGAAATGACAGGCAGGCTGGAGATTGTGCTTCGGAGAGAGAGAGAGAGCGGTTGCTCTGAAGTTTTCTTTGAAGATCTTCGTAGCTCGTGAGAAGAAAGTTCTGATCGGACAGGTTAGGACGGTCCAGCTGCTCCCAACACTAATAAAACTGCCTTTTGGTTGCAGTCTAGTACGTACTAAAAGAATGACTGAGAGAAACCGGTTTATAACTCACTTGAGTTAAAAGCGCGCATGTTTCCTGGAGTCCACCGTGATCAAGGGTGGATAGAAGGAGGAGAACGTTCTAAAATGTGTCTCTTGCAGGAAAGAGTCGTGGTTTCGGACAGTCCGATGGTGAGTGTCCCTCTATGGTCTGTCCTCCGCTGAGTTCAGACACCAGAGACAAAGAAAATGGTGTTTCCAAGTCTCTTATGTGAAACCTGAGGAATGATGTACGTGATCCCGCCCAGGCGTGACGTAGTCAATGCGGAAGTGTAGTTCTTAGACACAAGATGGTGGCATGATACCTACAACAGTGTAGTGGCTGGTTGCTTTATGTTCCAGGGTTCCCTCATGTCTGTGTTACCTTCTGTCTCTCCCCTTTTTGTTATGCTGTCATAGTCAGTTTTGCTGGAGTCCCTGCTTGCACTCAGAGCAAAATGTACCCTATTCTTACTCATTAGGTGACATTGGGCATACCTAACAACCTGCCCACCCCCCTGTCCTCGGACCTGATGTCCTACGTCTGGCTGGAGTCATCACATTGGTCCTGTGGAGGATGGCCCCATATGGACAGTCAAAAGTCGCACTTTGAAGATGGCTCTGGACCACGGGCGATTGCTCTAAGACAACGAGGGAGGCTCAGCCTCTAAAAATGACGAACATCGTATAGGATGAATTGCGCTAGGCTTATGTTATAGCCGACCTTATAACATTGCTATTTCAGATCCAGAATCATAGAAATATATGTGCTCAACCCAACTACAGTGCGAAATCATTCCCTTATAACTTTCCCCAGTTCGCCTAATGTGTGCGTGAGTTTTTCCCCCTCATGACAGCACGATGCAGCCCAGCCTCAGTGGACTTCAATGGCATTTGGGAGCTATGCGCTTGTCAATCTCAAAATGCAAGACGGTTATTGGACAAATACTGTGAAAATGCCCGCCCACGGAGTCTCACGGACTCCCAGCGTCAGTGGACTTCAACGGCATTTGGGAGCTATGCGCTTGTCAATCTCAAAATGCAAGATGGTTATTGGACAAATATTGTGAAAATGCCCGCCCACGGACTCCGAGCCTCACAGTGGGAGGGACATGGCAGTTTCCGCGAGGAGACTGGTGATTGGTGAAAGCGGCCGGATATTTTCTTTGATTGACAGCTCGTTTCAACTATAGACAGGCAGCGGTGAATCTCAGTTCAGTCCCATGTGGATTCGCAAGTGCTGTGGTGTATTGTAAGAGATCAGCTTACATTTCGATTTCATTCATTACATACGGTTTCTACCAGCTTTTTTAGTTTGTATATATTTTCATTGTAAATAAAGTGTAAATATAGTGTTGTCAAGTTTGCTATCTTAGTTCCAGAAATGTTGTTTATTTGAGTGACTGAACTTGAGGGGGCTAGTCAGCTAGCAAGAAAGCTGCACACGGATGCCAAGCATTGCTGATTTAATTTTGGCGAAGCCATTTGCCAGTCTTCCTTTCGAGGAAAACATTAAAATTAAAGAGCAGGGTAGACCAACGAAAAAGGTAGGGAATAATACTCGTTCCTTTCAGCTCTCCTGGTACGAGAAAGTGAATTGGCTAACAGCAAGTGACCCACATCAACAACAGTAAATAGGCTACTTTAGTAATATGTCATGGATGGACCAAACATATAGAATCTATTTAAAATGTTTATGCTGAGTATATTATATTGGAATATATATTTCTCTGGATATGAATTAAACATAGCTACAATTTGGAAAACATTTTTAAACAAAAACACAGCTGAGAACATTTCACACTACAGACCTGGATTAAAAGTGAAGGGTTATCAAAATTGTCAATAAAACATTTCTCAGTCAAAATAAGTAAAATATAGGGAAAGTGTCATTGAATGAAATGTGTGGCACCCAGCTCTATGTTTGGCTCCCCAAGGTCAGTGCTTGTGCCTATTCCAGAACACTCTGCTGTTACTGCTGAGGTTCCTGACAAAGAGCTGCTTTCAATAATCAATTTTTAAACAACATGCCACAATTTAAAAATATAAAATGTTAAAATATACCCCCCCAACACCACCATCATGTATATTGGACAGTAGGCTAATGGGCCAAAAGAACCTGTTATTTCACAGTTTGTGACCCTGCCAACAATCAGCCAGATCAGAGGCAAGAGTATGGGCAAAATTGATGTGTTTTTTATTTTTTCTTTTAAAATCTGGAAATATCGTAACCGACCAGCCTTCCCTGTTTGAAAGACTACCAGCCGCCACTGCTCTGGACATTTACAGTAATTCATTTATGTCTGAGGACTACAGTTGAATTGCTACCTTTAGGACTGCAGTTGTCATTCACGGTTTTGCACTCAAGTTTCCATCAATGAACAGTTTATAACTTCAACAAAAGAGACTTCATGTTAAAACTATAATGATTTTCCTGTTTTCACAGTTATACTTTGTGACTATATGGGACAGCTATAGAAGTGAATTATTTATAATCACGCTAGTATCACCCAAATGAGGATGGGTTCACTTTTGAGTCTGGTTCCTCTCAAGATTTCTTCCTCATCTCATCTGAGGGAGTTTTATTCTTGCCACTGTCGCCACAGGCTTGCTCATTGGGGATAAACTAGCAATAAAATTAGCTCATGTTTAAAGCCTTTAATTTTCTGTAAAGCTGCTTTGTGACATTGTCCAACTGTTAAAAACGCTATAGAAATAAACTTTACTATTCAGATGGCACCAGCCCACTAACTGATCTCACTAAAAAGGGAGCACCAGATCTGGTCCAGTGGACAGAGTAGTGCCAACAGATAGAGCCCTGCAGTCCCGCGGGACCCGACGCAAAGCAGTGCGGCGCGGGACAGATTTTGAAAGCTCATTGCGGGAGGGGGAGGTGATAAGCTGCAGTCCCGCTAACTAAAAACGTGTTTAAAATAAAATTTATAAATTATTAATTTATGTCTATCATATATATAATTTGTGCTGGTTATTTTATTTGGCATTAATAAAAACATTTTAAGATGCCTAAATTTGCGGATGTGGTCTAATCTCACGTACATTTCCGATTCCTTTCCGCTCTTCCGTGTTTGAGATCTCCGATCATGGCAGAAGAGCAGAGCTCCTCTAGTGAAGCTCACAGTGCTTCAGAAGTAAGTGCTGCTTTAAAAAGAAAGTGGGAGTGCGAGTGCGCAAAGAGAATGCACATTCACCTGTTCACTCTCGGAAGTGGGAGTGCGAGTGCGCAAAGAGAATGCACATTCACCTGTTCACTCTCAGAAGTGGGAGTGCGAGTGCGCAAAGCGAGAGCTGTCAATCATGAGCGCACGCAGCGCTCAACTTGGAATGTGTCAGCAGAATGTCAGAGTCTAAACAATAAACTTACAATAAACCTAACAATGCCACCTATAAATACACAACATCATGTAGATCTACATAACGTTATCTGTGCCATCTCACAGCAGTTTGCTTAGCTATTTTTAATCAGGGCAAATAGCCTTATAGCCAAAACTAGTATATGATGCTTTAATTTATGGAGATGCCTTTTGTTTACACGTGATTTCCAAATGAGGGGTATTGCAATTTTATATTAGTCTAAATGAACATCTACACCAAGTTGCAAGCATCAGGGGAAGATTATGGACGCACCAAATTTGGCTTAACGGTCATTTAATGGTGAAATGCCGTTCGCACTGTCAGCCAACTTCGGGTTGTTTCTCTGAATTCCGACAATAAACGAGACCATCTGAACACATCTGAAAACATCGTGGTTTGAACTGTGTTAGTTCAAATCAACTTGGTTCAGACCAAGTTGGTACTACAGCTTTGGGAAACAGTCGTTTTTTGGATGTTAGTTAGTTCAAACTTGCATCGTACCATATTGGTTTAATGCTAACTTGGTTGGTTGTTTGGTAAACGCACCCCTGAACGTGAGCTGTAGATATTTATGCTCAAATCCACTCAAAGTAGGGGGCGGGGCACCATCACGCTGTGTCTTTTTAAATTATATTAATTTCTTATAGGCCTACTTGTATTTCCTAGAATGTAAATGTGAGGAGTGACATATAAGCTATGTGCAATGTACAATATTCTTAATATCCACTGTAGATTTTGGTAGGTGTGTTGGGTATCTCTGTAAAGCCTCAGCTGCGCATGCCGCCTGGCAACGCGCACCCTCGCTACGTGCGCTAGGTGAAGGATCGGTCAGTGGAGAGCTCAGCTAAGCTCAGCATGTTTAATTCCCCAAGCCAATGACAAGAACTTTCTTGAGAAATAACGCGAACGTCTGCATCATGCGGGATTTGCGGGCGGGAGCGGGACTGAAAATTCTGTCCCGCGCAGACCTCTACCAACAGGCCTTCACCAAGGTAAAAGTTGCACTGTGTGGGGGGCCACTTTTACACTCCCTTGACTTCTCACTCCCTTTTATTTTACAGACGGACACATCAGACAGAGAGCTGGGGGCCATTCTGTCCCAGAAGGTGGAGGGCGAGGAACTTCCAGTGCTGTACATCAGTCACAAGCTCTTGATGCGTGAAAGTATGTACAGCACTATCGAGAAGGAGTGCCTGGCCGTCAAGTGGATGATCCTCGCCCTCTGGTACAATCTGCTGCGGTGCCCTTTCACCCACTGTTCAGACCACGTGCCCCTCCAGTGGCTTCACCACATGAAGGATGCCAATGCGCAGATCACCCGTTGGTATTCGGCCCTCCAGCCGTTTAAACTGGAGGTGGTTCACAGGTCAGGGGCACAGATGGTGGTGACAGAATTTCTGTCCTGTTGGGGGGGGTCTGCTGCAGACCAGACAGCTCCCTTGCCTGAGTCAGGCAGTGGGGGTATGTGGCAGCCAGTGGTATTCCTCCTATATCAAGGACTTACTACACATGGCATTTAGGACAAGTTTCAGTCTGGTTTTAAGCCTTGCCATAGTATTGAAAGTTATTTTAAAGTAAGACAGACACCTAAATAACTTTTCTATTCCTTGTGACACCATGAAAATATAGTTAGTTATGATGATTTTCACCCGCAATGTGATTGCAAATAATAAGCCTTTGATATTTAAAAAAAAAAACCAGAAAAAAAAACAAAGTAGCATGATCGAACAGACGGGATCTGCAGCGCCTTATGACGTAGATTGAGGAATATCCAGAAATCGGAAGTGTGTGCACAGTGTCTGAAGCCAGGACTTTTAAAGGTCCCATGGCATGAAATTTTCACTTTCTGAGGTTTTTTAACGTTAAAATGAGTTCCTCTGACCTTCTTAAGTCACCCCAGTGGCTAGAAATTTCATAATGTGTAAACCAAACTATGCCCGATATTTGAGAATGGCGCGTTGAGAAGCTCTTCCCTTGCCGACGTCAGCAAGGGAGATGATCCCCACGCCCCCCCCTCTGGATTCCCACCCACTGTATGGATTGCCCGCCCAGCTCAAAAGTTGCCACCAAACATGGAAGTTGCGCTGTACATGGATGTGACAACACAGAAAAGAGTCTGTTTTTACTGCTGACGGGAGAGCCCCTGAAGACGCAGTGGCTTAATTTTATTTACTCCAATAATACGCCGTCGAGTCTACCTAAGACGGTGTATGTTTGTCGGAAGCATTTTCCTGATGAATGTTTCCACAACTTGGGACAGTACAGGGCAGGTTTTGCACATCAACTGTCACTGAAGCCTGGGTCCGTACCAAGCATCCCTGCCGCATCAGCCACAAACAGCAAACAAGTAAGTGTATAACTGTTAAGTCGTTTTGCCGTGTTTTAAAATCGGTGCGTTAGCCTTGCAATGGCTACATTAGCTGTGCAGCTAACCGCTTCCTGCAGTTAGCCAGGTAATCTGCGCTACAAAACCAAAAAGCATGCAGCATGCTCTGTTAAACTGAGTTTAGTCTGGAAATTGACTAACTTATGAGCTTATGTTTTGCCGTGTTTTAAAATCGGTGCCACGTTAGCCTTGCAATGGCTACATTAGCTGTGCAGCTAACCGCTTCCTGCAGTTAGCCAGGTACTCTACGCTACAAAACCAAAAAGCATGCAGCATGCTCTGTTATAATAGCCAATCAAAACAGTTTTTACAAAGACACCCACATTCTTTTTTTAAGTCACTCGTTCATTTTATTTGTTTGTTTGTTCAGTAAAAACCCAAACATTTGTTGAATTTATTTCCTCGCGTTGCACCTTAATGACGTCAGCGCACGGTATTTTTCCCTTCGCGGTTTGTTCCTTCTCTCTCGCCATAGTAAGACACCCACATCCGCTTGTTCTGACCCACTGGAGGTAGCGGCACAGTGCTGTTAGCACAGAGGTAACACGTTTACATGTCATGAATATTAATGATAAGACCCGCCTCTACCCTTCCCCGCCTCCTGCTTCTCATTAGCAAAACGACGCACTGGGAAAAGCGCTGAAATGGGGCTTTCTCCCAGGAGGCTATATCTACGTGCCGAGGGTTCATTTCGAGAAAGGCTGCGGATATAACATCCGGAAACCTCCACGAGCCCGTTTAAAGCATCAACAAACCACCATGCCATGGGACCTTTAAACATAATTTTCCATCACTACCAAAGGAATACAGACAAGCCCAGTCACATAATAAACATGGCAATTTATTTAGAAATATTATGGTATTAATGCAGTATTCCTTTATGGTACTTTACAATACTGGAAAGTTTTAAAGTAATACTTGTATCTAAATAAATTCACTCTTTTCTATGACTCCATGAAAATAAAACAATCTGGAAGACAGATGGTACACTCTATTGTATACATACTCCATTACGCCTGAGAGTTGAAAATGCTTGAAAACCATGACAAACGCAGGCTTGAACAGTGGGTAGGTACTCTTAGGGTAGCTGGGAAAATATTTTTTTTAGCCTTCAGGTAATAAAATGAGTAGATCTACACTAGCACTGTTCTGATACACTGGCTGCAGTCTAGTGACTACTTTCCACTCCGATTGTCTACACTAAGCGACATATCGTTGTGTCACACTGTGCTTTGGGGAGGTCGGTATTCAGTAGGCAATTGCCAAATTAGAACAAAAACAATTATTTTATTTTGGCCTGAGTTATAACTTTTTGACAGGAATTACTATTATACTAACAATTATGTCAGTAAAAGATTCTAACAACAGCTGGTATTGGTAATTATTAATGTAAACAAAAACAGATGGTTTGTTACAATCATCCCTCCACCATGTCCACTTGTCAGCTTGCTGAGATCTGAGTGGCAGTCGCTCACCTCATTGTAGCTGTCAATGTGATGGTTCTGGTACAGCTCAAACTGGTAAGGCTCTATCCTGAGCCCTACATTCTCCCTCTCCTCTTCCTCCTCCTCTTCCCCAACTAACTCCTCTTCATTACCAATATACAAAACATGTTCAGTCATGAAGACATGTTCTGTACTGTTCTACATCATTTCCAGTTTGGTCCATTCTTGTCAGAAGGGAAGGGAATTGTTGAGTTTTCATCTCCACATCTCTTGCAATTACATCAGAAATTGAAAGTTTGTGTTAAAATCTATAAAATGACAGAGGAGACCTGTTCGTGTCGGTATCACTAAGAGTTTTTTATTGATCTCTGAAAATGATCTTTTCATGTAACTCTGCTATTCTGGTGCTTTTATGCTTGACAGCTGCTTTTGACACTGAATCATAGGATCATTGTATCAGATCTTGAACAGTGTGTAGGTATCAAATGTACTATCCTCAAATGGTTTGAGTTATATCTGTCAGATAGGAGCTTATCAGTTCACTTGGGTGAATACTCATTGACTGCAGCCCTGTTTACTTGTAGGGTCCCTCAAGGTCCTATTTTGGGCCCTGTTCTTTTTCCATTGTATATGCTGCTCTTGGAGTCCATTGCTAAGAAGTATAACATTGCATTTCATTGCTTTACTGATGATGTACAAATTAATCTGCCTTTTAAAATAAGGTATAAAGCTTCAATGCAGTCCTTGTTGGATGCTTAAAAGACACTAAAACTTGGATGGATCTAAATGTTCTCAATCTTAAAGAAAACAAGACAGAGATTGTTCTATTTGGATGACTTGATACTCTTGGCCCTCCTTTGGCTTCATACAATTAATTTTTTGTTAAAAACCTTGGTGTGATTTTTGACAGCACCCTCCACAATTATTGGTGCCCCTTGAAAAGGTAGTGAAAAGGCTTAGAAAAAAATCCATCTTTTGCTGAAGTAGCATCATCTCTCACTGGAAAAAAAAAAAGAGAAAATTCAATTGAAAAATGTTTATTTTTAAATGCGCTTTATAAATAACTTGACGAGCAGTACTGGGCACTTTTTTTTTCTTTCCTTCTCTCTCTTCATGCTTCATGTTCACCTCTGGACCTGCCTCAAAGAACACAATAGGTCAATGCATTGCCAAGACAGCCCTTAGGAAATACAGATAAAGGAATCAATTTTATGAACACCAAACAGCCTCCTCAGTAATGGACAAGGTTTTCAGAGTACAAGCAACTAAGCCAGCAATAAAATGTTTTCCTAGAACAGTTTGCAATTTGCTAGTAGTATACAGTACATACAATGATCAACTCAAGGTATCCTGGCTTTCAAATCATTGTTATGTTACATTACATTACAGGCATTGAGCAGATGCTTTTTTTCCAGAGCAACATACAATGAGCAGTTGGGGGTTAGGTGCCTTACTCAAGGGCATTCCAGCCATGGATTTTCCTGCCTGTCCAGGGAATCGAATCCACGACCCTTTGGACCCAAGGCTGCTTCTCTAACCTTTAGGCCTGGCTGTCCCCAAATTATCACTGCTGTAGTAAGAATTAATTAATGGTGGACATCCATTATGGTACTGTATGTATAGCGATTTTTAACAACAGACATTGTCACAAAGCACCTTTACAGAAAATTAAAGGCTTTAAACATGAGCTAATTTTATCCCTAATTCATCCCTCACTCACTGGCCACTTTAATGGGAACTTGTGCTTGATTCTAAGATTCCTGTTCTTAGCTGGCAGGAGTGGAACCCGATGTGGTCTTCTGCTGTTGCATGTGGAGATGCTTTTTCTGCTCCCCAGTGTTGTAAAGATTTGCTATATCCTTCCTGGCAGCTCAAACCAATCTGGCCATTTTCCTCTGACCCCTCTTATCAAAAAGATGTTTCTACCCACAGAACTGTCGCTCACTTACAGTTTTTCTCGATTGCTAGCACACATTTTCTGAAAACATGTCTCACATTCTCAGAACTCTTCACACAAATCCAAAAACTCTCACACAATTGGCAAAACCCCTCACTTTTCACTCAAAATAATACACTTCCTTCTCAAAATGCTATTTTGTTATCAAATGACATACACAGACAGTCACATGAATAAACATTCATAACAACCAGTTGAACACATTGTGCATATGGTAAAACACATTTCTCCATTGATGAGAATGGCGTAGGCCTTCTTTTTCAGTGTGGCACATCAAATAGTACGTATGTACTCTAAGCTGTGTTGTACAATAATTGTTTGCTTATTTTTTATTCACAGAATACACAAACACAGTCACAAGTACACTTTATTTTTCCCACAAGAAATGTACATACTGTGCAACTGAAACAACACAAATCCTCATCAGAGCTGTATACAAAACAGAACACTGTAGTATGTTGATTCAACAACAACAAAAAAAAACAAAAGCTAGTCTACTTCGTCCTGTCGTCTATTATGATCTGGCCACAGGACCTCATCAACATCGCATGCAATATTTTCTCTGGCCAGGCAGCATGGGAAATATCGCCTGGCATGGCGCATCCATCCATTGTATGCATCAATGGCAATGTCCCCACATGCCTCCTCCATAGCTTGGAGGAGAGGAGCACGTGCCTGTGGATGGCGTTCATACACCTTCCACCTCCAAGAGGAGAAAAAATCCTCTATGGGATTGAGGAAGGGTGAATATGGAGGCAAGTAGACTACTAGAAAATGAGGGTGGTCAGTGAACCAATTATGGACCAGAGCAGCCCTGTGAAAACTTACATTGTCCCAAATGACTACATACCTGGGCTGCTCTGGTCCATCTACCTGATCAGGTGGAATTAGTCTGTTGTGCAAAGTGTCTAAAAATGTAATTAGATGTGCTGTATTGTAGGGCCCCAGGGTAGCATGGTGATGGATGATGCCATTGCTAGTGATGGCTGCACACATGGTTACGTTCCCACCACGCTGCCCTGGGACATCAAGAATGGCACGCTGGCCGATGATGTTTCTTCCTCTCCTGCGGTGTTTTGCAAGGTTGAAACCCGCCTCATCAATAAAAATGAAGCGGTGTTCCTGTGCAGCCACCTCTAGCTCAAGAAATCTCTGAAACATACATGACAATATACTGTAAGAAATGTGTTACATCATGAAACATGATCCTTATGATGGCAATACAATGCAGTAATGAAATACTGTAAAGTAAGCAGACCATATTTTGCATTATTGAGAGTATGCATAAATTGTGGAATTGTACATCACTTACTTGCACATAGTCGTGTCTCAAGTCCTTAACTCTCTCTGTGTTGCGAGAGAATGGCACCTTATAGACCTGTTTCATTGTCATCAGGTTTTTGCGCAACACCCTGTCCACTGTTGATAGGCTCACTGTTTGAACATTGTGAAACACATCATTGTTGGCAATGATGTGCATTTGTAACTGCTTTAGAGTTATGGCCAGGGCTCGAAATTAACTTTTTTTCTTTGTGTCCCCCAGTGGTCCCGAATTCTGTGTTGTATTGTCCCGAATGGAAGCAATAGTGTCCCCATTTTTTTCCTCTCTGAAATAACCAGTGGTTAATATTATCATATGAAGTCTCATCTCATCTTATTATCTCTAGCCGCTTTATCCTGCCCTACAGGGTCGCAGGCAAGCCGGAGCCCATCCCAGCTGACCACGGGCGAAAGGCGGGGTACACCCTGGACAAGTCGCCAGGTCATCACAGGGCTGACACATAGACACAGACAACCATTCACACTCACATTCACACCTACGGTCAATTTAGAGTCACCAGTTAACCTAACCTGCATGTCTTTGGACTGTGGGGGAAACCGGAGCACCCGGAGGAAACCCACGCGGACATGGGGAGAACATGCAAACTCCACACAGAAAGGCCCTCGCCGGCCCCGGGGCTCGAACCCAGGACCTTCTTGCTGTGAGGCGACAGCGCTAACCACTACACCACCGTGCCGCCCATCATATGAAGTTACTATTATATTTGTAACTATGCGATTTTGAACCCCTTATATCATTTTTACAATAAGTCACAAGACACAAGCGACATGTCCTATACATCATCTACTTCAAAATTACAGTTATTGCATTTTCAGTTTATTAAACTTTGGCGATCTCACTGTATGAATAGATACCCGTTTATTTAAAGGGGCCAACTAGCTCATTCAGAAAATGTTTCAACTCCCTACATCTGCAGTACACTTTAGTTGAAAATAAGACCCCTTTTATGTTCATTTCATCTACTTATACCTTGAATATCTGTTGGTACTTATAAGGCCAACTTATAATTTTCACCATTACCGTTATCCATTTTTATGAACTTTCCGTTATCCATTTTTATGAACTTTCCGTTATCCATTTTATGAACTTTCGCTGCCGAAGCGTGGGTGCAAATGTTAGCAACATCAGCATAGTGGCAGGTCCGAGCCTAGCTGTGCTGCTGACTGACTAAACTTTCTGAACTAGAAAGACACCAAGAAAACTCACTTATTCTGTTGAACGGTATCTTCCGTCAATATCATCCACATCATTCCTGTTGTATTTTATAACGTGTCTAACAGTGTTCATTAAGTTCATTCAGTTGCTAGCGTTGCCTGCAGACCAGGCGATGACACTTTGGATCCTGAAGGTCCCGGAGACGTTATGTCTGGCCTTTCAGTTTCTTCCCCGTGGTCGGTCCGCTTCAACCACTTCAGCATTTTTGTTCTGGCAAGAGTCGGCGCAGCGTGTGCGGTAGCAATTCCATTCCAAGTCCATATAATGCGGACTCCGGCCGAAGATTCTAGAACAGAATGCGCTGCTCTGTAGCCTACGGATGCAGGTGCATCGAAAGTGTAGCTACTATGTATTTTTCGCTGTTAACGTTTTAAAATTAAAATTGACAAATTAGGTGAATGTCTACGTATGTGTTACGGCTTTGTAAATAATATTAATGTAGAACTTTTTTCTAGATCTGTTTTTTTTCTATTGTCCCGGGATTGTCCCAGATATGATAATTTTGTGTCCCGATGACATTTTTTATGGTCCCCGGGACATCGGGACACCGTTAGTTTCGAGCGCTGGTTATGGCATTATTTTGTCAAACCATATTGATAATTTCTGTCTCCTGTTCAGGAGAAAGGAGACGCTCCCGACCACCTCTCACTGGTAGTCTTTCAGTTCTGCAATATAAATAGAAAAATAGTGTACACATTGTGTCTGGGAATACACTAGTAGATATGTTTACCAAATATTTCAAACATTCCTCTCAGAATTTTTACAGTCCTACATACAGTAACAGTCCATATGTAATGATGTACTGCAGTACTGGCATTACTGGATCTGAGATTTCTTACCTATTGTCATTTCGAAACGTCCAAACAATGGCTGCAACAGTGAACCTACTCAAATTAGGTTGAACACGTAGCCCAGCCTCTCTCATTGTTAGGCCATGGTTGACTACGTGGTCAACCACAGTGGCTCTGATCTCATCAGAAATTACAGTCCTTTGTCGTCTTCGTCCTCTTCCATGTCCTCCTCGCCCTCCTCTCATTCTTACTCCTCTACCTCTGACTCTAACTCCAATGTTTCCATCCATGTTCACAAAGCAGAAAAACTCACCTGTTGCCCTTTCTTATATAGTTCTGATTGCTAATTGTAAAGAGGCGTGAAAGGAGTTTTCCCAGGTGATGAGGAAGTGCACATCGTATGTCAGTTGAGGTTAGAATTTTGAATGACAGAGTGTTACATGTGAAAACAGTGGTTTTCCTTGATGAAAATTGTGCCAAATGCAGAGAATTGTGTGTAGAGTTTAGAAAAAGGTGTGTTTCAGAATTGTAATTGGAGTGTTAAGCAAGAATTGCGCTTGTAGTTCAGCTGAATTGGTTCAGGGTATTGGTGCATGAGTGACATGTTGTCAAAATTTTGTCACAAGTACCAGAAATTGTGTGTTAACAATCGAGAAAAACTGTAATGTTTTTTGCATCATTCTGTGTAAACTCCTAGAGACTGTTGTGTGTGAAAACTCCAGGAGACCAGCAGTTTCTGAAATACTCAAACCAGTCCATCTGGCACCAACACCCATGCCACACAGATATCATAATTTTTCCCATTCTGATGTTTGAAGTGAACATTAACTGAAGCTCTTGATTTGTATCTGCATGATTTTATGCATTGTGCTGCTGTCAAGGGATTGGCTGATTAGATAACTGCATAAACCAGCAGGTGTATGGGCATCCCTAATAAAGTGACTGGTATGTGCCCAATTCACTGGAGGTCCCTATACCACAGGAGGTCAAACCTGGAGCCGAGACTTTGGAAATAGTATTCAGTTTGGTTTACTTGCTATGGACTATGTGTGACTCCAAGCATAAGTGAGTGAGTGTTCTGTCTCCTCAGCTTGGAGGCTGAAGGCACACTCATGGAACAACATGTTGGCTTCCCTGATCACTTTGCTCATCAGTGTTTTGCAGGGACTAAACATCTTCAGATCTAGACATCTTGCATGCTTTCATTCCAGTGTCTTGTGTAATTTCTAAGCATCATTTCCTTTGTGATCATTTTAACATTGAGGGTTTTTTTTATTATTATTCTTGCCTATTGCTTTGTCTGTGTAAGCTTATTTTGCCAACTGTAAAACATTTTTTGAGATCTTATTTGAATTTCATAGTGTTTGAATTTCTGTCATTGCTAGTTCAAGTTCCCCATGACCACCTTTGAAATGGAATGCACTAAGCTCTGCATTGGGAGCATAGAGGTCTATGGCACTTTTCAGAATGCTCTGCTAGGAAATACGTGTGGCAGTGGAGCAATAAGCAACTCTATTCTGTAATTAACAGTAATTAATTTTGGTGATATTTTTGCTGTTCTGTTTCAGCAGAATTTCCTTCCAACACAAAGGCAGAGGATTGTGAAATTGATGTTGAAAAATGCGAATGTATTCCAAAAGCGGTGACATCCACACACAAAAATTCTCCATGTCTGTGTGCAATCAGGAGGAGGCAATTCAACCATACATCTTGCAGGTAGCAGTCATTTCTCTACATCTACTGCCTTTTTATACTTGTATCTAAACCTCAGCTTTTAAACATACACATTACAAAGAAAAAGCTGCACTTTTATGTCAGTCTCTAAGTGATCATAATCATGTAACAAACTACTGTATGTACAATGACCGTCGTTTAGTTTTTCAACTGCTCAAAATATTTTTTAATAACTGCCATAAATTGTCACATTCAGTATATCTTCCCCTGCATTTACAGCTGTAACAGAAAGTGAAAGCATGCACACAGTGCAGGCACGAAACCTTGGACAATCTGCTTCTGCTGGAGCTGCGATCGAAGATGCATTCTAATTTATTTACATCCTTATTTATAACACTGCCTTATGCACACATGCAATTTCAGCTTAATCATGATATTTTATGTAAGTAATATGCAATTCTTTCTCCTGTGCACTGAATATAAAAACGCTTTACTATTAAGAGTGATGCTGAAATAATTCTGTTAAACGCATGAGAAGCATGCTGTGGACGTGCATATGCTACAGTATATGGTATTTAATAATTGTGTACATAGTAAATTCAATTCAAATTCCTTTTAATATTGTAATCAACGAGCATTTTAATATCCATTTGCGCAAAATGTGATTGTCATAAAATGCTTATTTCATATATTTTATATGTATTGAGTTTGATTTCAGAAAATGTTGATTTTCAGTGTAAAACTAAGGCATTGTGGATTATTTTATTTTATGAGGAGACATAAATGTGAAAATTTTTATTGATCTGTTTTGATGTGACACCATATTTATGAATGAAGGGAATCTGGACATTTGTCCGTGACAGATGTGGAGAGATTTTATGTTTAACATTGTTGGATTTTGCTTTGCTAGTGTTTTTTTTTAAATAATAAATATCTTGTACACATATATACTGGCTATATCTACACATCTCCCTAGGCTACACAGTTCACTGGGTAGTTTTATCCTAAAGTAATAGAAAAAAAACCCCAAACTTTTTTTCTTTCAGTTAGTTTCCTTTCACCAACGAATTTCTAGTAGGCTTCACTACTCCTTAAAGCTCCTTAAAGTTAAACATATGTATCAATGTGTGAATGTCAGATTTTGTAATGTCTGTGCTGCCTTCAGATCTATATATATTTTTCCTGGGACATTGGAACAAATCTAAATCAGTGATGTGCTTTTGAAGGCATTGCTTCTTGGATGTTTTTGAAATTTCTGCCATTAGTTTCATGGTGATGATAAATTATGGTCATAAATAAAACATATGAAGGATGTGAGAAACATGTCAATAGCAGTGAATCCTTGTTTTAGTAATGGAACAATAAGCTTTGCAGATGTAATATACTGTACAGTTCCTCTGATAAATTTTTTCTATTAGTTTATTTTAAATTGTTAATCCAAACTTGTGTAAAATATTGTCATTCCTCTGTCCATACCTCCATTCCTAATATTATAGTTGTGTCATGGCAATGACAGCCTTATGGTCTTCCATATGGTCTGATCAGAGTGCAGTTTACTTCCCATGTATAGATAGTGTTATACAGGTAATGCATCTATTATTGCTTATGACCAGTATTTTGGATACATAATATCTGTGCTTCAATTCTATGCTGTCTTTGTCCCAACATTTCTCTATGTACTGGACCTCAACAGTACTGCATAATAAACAAAATACTTGAATAAAGCTAATTAACACTCAAAACAGCCAAAGTACTTTTATAATCTTTTTCCATCCTGAAAACACATTACTTTTCTGTTCTTTCCTGTATTTTTTTTAAAGAAAATAAAAGTATGTAACTGCACACATCTCTGATTCCATATTACAGTGCAGCCTTAAGTGGGTCTGACAGCTGTGGAAAAACATGGTTAAAAAAAAAGAAAATGACTTCTACTTTAGATGTAGGTTGACACTCAACAGATTATTGGATGCAGGATTTGCTGTATTATACTATCACTAACACCACACCATCTGAGACTTGATTAATTGTCTCTCAGGGACCATGAGGAAATAAACATATTTTCCCAGGCCTTTCCCCCTTTTTTTTTGGCAACACTGGCCATATTGTGTCATATTCATCCATCCATGGTCACACAGCTGTATAAGTTCAGACAAACAATATTAACGTGAAAGGATTGAATAAATGGGAGTTGTTCCATTTGGCCAAGTTGCTACATAAACCCAATAGTTAGTTAGTTAGTTAGTTAGTTTATTTACAGTCCCCTTAGGGAAATTCATTTTCACAGTTTACATACATTTCATAGTGCGTTTTAAGGGCTGTTTCATACATACAGTAAAGGCATACATAATCACATGGACATGGTCACAGGCGTATATACATGACAAACTGTTTCACACAACCATAGTATTTTTTTTCTTCCAATGTGGGCCTCAGACAAACAAAGAAAAATAAAATGAAGACTGGAGGGTTGATGGATAAAGAGAAAGTCATGTACCATCTGGCATTTTGATTAAGGGCTCTTATCCCCTTATCATGTACAATGTTTTCATATAGTGACAATTTTCCCCACAACAGGGTTCTATTGCGCACACAGATGAAAATGGATGCATTAAATTTAATGAAACTATACTAATTCCTTCATTCACAGAACAGTCTGGCTGAATTTTTTTCCCCAAATTGCTCAGTTCAGTCAAGTGCTTTTGTGTCTTCATTAGGGCATGAATTGATTCTGACTGGTGTGTATCATGTGCAAGTGAGCTTGTTCCCTGCCTGTGCTTTTATTCTCCTGCTCTGATTGGAAAATAGCTAACATGCAGGGGCTGACCTTTCTCTGATGAGGCAGAGTTGCTCAATATTGCTTCCATTTAATCCTTTTTGACATGTTTGTTTATATACTAGTGCAACTCAAAAAATTTAAATATCATGAAAAAGTTCATTTTTTCATAATTTAATTCAAAAAAGTAAACTTTCATATATTCTATATTCATTACATGTAAAGTGAAATATTCCAAGCCTTTTTTTGTTTTAATTTTGATTATTATAGCTTATAGCTCATGAAAATAAGAAATCCAGTATCTCATTGTTAGAATATTTCATTTCAAGTTTGAGTAAAACAGCATATACAGTATGCCACATATCCCTTGGTCTAGTTCAGGACATGCAACCACAATCGTGGGGAAGACTCATGACTTGACAGTTGTCCAGAAGATGATCATTAACACCCTCCACAACGAGGGTAAGCCACAGAAGGTCATTGAAAAAGCTGTCTGGGAAAGATGCATAAGCAACAGGGATGACCGCAGCCTTGAGAGGATTGTCAAGAAAAGTTAACTCAAGAACTTGGGAGAGCTTCACAAGGAGTGGATGGAGGTTGGTGTCAGTGCATCAAGAGCCACCATGCACAAATGTCGTCAGGAAAGGGGTTACAGCTGTTGCATTCCTAATGTCAAGCCACTCCTGAACCAGAGACAACATCAGAAGCATCTTACCTGGGCTAAGGAGAGAAAGAACAGGATTATTGCTCAGTGGTCCAAAATCCTCTTTTCAGATAGAAGTAAATTTTGCATTTCATTTGGAAATCAAGGCCCTAGAGTTGGGAGGAAGAGTGGAGAGGCACAGAATCCAAGATTTTTGAAGTCTAATATGAAGTTTCTGCAGTCTGTGATGATTCGGGGTGCCATGTCATCTGCTGGTGTTGGTCCACTGTGTTTTATCAAGTCCAAAGTCAATGCAGCCATCTACCCATAGATTTTAGAGCACTTCATGCTTCTATATGCTGAACAACTTCATGGAGATGCTGATTTCCTTTTCCAGCAGGATGAAGCACCTTCCCACAGTGCCAAAACTACTACCTGAACCCCACAGAGAATCTATGGAGTATTGTCAAGAGGAAGATGAGAAACATCTGACCCAAAAATACAGATGACCTAAATACCACTAACAAAGCAACCTGGGCTTCAATAACACCTCAGCAGTGCCACAGCTGATCGCTTCTGTGCCATGCCACATTGATGCAGTAATTTGTGGTAAAGGGGTCCCAACCAAGTATTGAGTCTATAAATGAACATACTTTTCAGAAATTAGAAAGTTGAAAATAATTTAAATTTTGAACCAATTCGTCATTTTGACAATGTGCATCTAGTCAGTGGGAAATATATCACTCAGATCTGGGATGTATTTCGTATGAAAAATGAGTTTTTCAACATGATAAACTTCATATCTTCAAGCCAACATGTGATGTTCTTTTTATTATATAGAAACATTCACAAACAAAAAATACCCAAATTTATCAAAACAATTAATCAATTTCTTCGTGGTATAGAAATTTATGTCATGGTTTTGGTTCTCCATGTCCTGGATGTAGCTTGTATGAAAAATATGAGTGGTGTATTTCCCAGTAAAACACGCACGTGCGCACACACACACACACACACAGAGCTCTGGAAAAAATATTTAGACCACTGCAAAATTATCAGTTTATCTGGTTTTACTATTTATGGGTATGTGTATGACAGTAGCGGCTGCTGGTTTTTAAAACAGGGGAAGCCCATTTTACGCATTCATTGTAAAACCTGTAGGCAGGATATCAAAGCATAGAAAGGTGTGCCCCATTAGCATAGTGAACTAGACAACCCCACCTAGTGGCAGAAAGTATTTTTGCTTGTACATTTCATGTTATAGTCTGGCTTGCCAGGCTAGTGCCTCATATCCTTAATCAAAAATATCAAACATCCAAAAATCACTGGCTATTCAACGAAGAGCCTTGAACATCATACCCTGATATGCAACACAGAGTCTTTAACACAACACCCAGCTGTGCAACACATCCTTGAACATCTTCTGCAACACAGTCTGGAAATTCATAACCAGGTAGGCTATGCAACACACAGAACCTTGAATATTATACCCAGGTATAACCTATAACACAGAGCCCACCATTCTCTTAACATTACTGAACAATATACACACTTCAGATTCATGAACATTATATGATGCACACTATTTATACACAAATTCTGCCCTCTGCTCCTTTTCCAGAAAATGGTCTGTGACCCCAGACAGCTAAGTCTTGCACATGAAGTGACATGTTCATTGCTCGTTTCATGCCTTTTGCAAGCCCTTTTGAAATTCACCAGGTCCCCAAACCCATCTTTTGACCAAACTAAATTTCCCTGAGAGGGCTTCATCAAAAGACATGGCCAACAGTACATTTTATTAGTCACAGGAGACCCAGTCAACCAGTTCACATTTTCATACCAAGACACCTGAAAAGACCTGTTATGACCTGCTGATTTTTGAATGAGATTAAACTTGGGCTTTGGTCTGCCTTGCTCTTTAATTCTCACTTTCTCCTCATATGGCAGAGTGTCAAAACATTTTGACAAAAGCATGTCCACGACGTTTGCCATTATAGCAGATAGATACCAGCTGTTAGCAGCTAGCACTGCAGATCCCAATAAGGCTCAAGCTAGCCTACAACCACGTTGATTGAACTACAAATGAAATAAATGAGTGAATTCATGAATGATCAAACTGATAGAATGGATGAAAGTTAACGGAGCACAACGAGTAATATTTACATTTATTTACAGAGTAATGTACAGAGACATCAATGAGAAGAAATGTTTATATGAAAAGAAATTCAGACAGCACTTTGGCACACGACTACACTTTCTCGACATCCGTTAGGGACTGACTGATCATGCTTACCGTGTTCCTCGCCGAAGTACAGCGACCGCCCTCCTCATGTCTTTCAAACACCACCTCCAATAATCCTTTATCAGCCCGGCTTCTGGCCGGCTTCTGGCCCTCCCAATGTCTCGTTTACCCCCAGAGATACCCGGCTTCCCCGGAAGTGACGATTTTGTCGATTTTAACCAATAACAACTAGCCGAAATTGGCTGTTCAGAGCCATCTCATAGACTGCAACAGATACCCGGCTGCCAGTCCATAGAGCCCATTGAAATAAGAAAGGTTACAGCCTGGCAGCAAAGGTGATTCTCGTAGCGAACTGCAAGTTCGTCAGACATCACTCAAATAAGTTACAGGATGACATAGGGATAGTTATGAACGTAAATACAATCTTGGGCATATATTATGTTATGCAAGTTATTGTTTTAATGAGAATTCAACGTCGTAGACGCCACAGTTTGGGGAGAGAATTTTAGGGGAAGTTCGGCTTCCCTTGTTGTCTCTGAGAAATCGCCCCTGGTGTATGAGGTGCATGAACACTTTTGTTTTAGTTCATAAACTACTGACATTTCTCCCAAATTCTACATAAAATCACAGCATTTAATTGCAGAAAATAACAACTGGTCCAAATGACAAAAAAGATGAAGTGTTTTCAGATCTTGAATACTGCATAGAAATCAAAATCATATTCAATTTTAACCAACACAGTACTAATGTTTGAACTTAGGATGGGCTCAGAAATCAATATTTGGTGGAATAACCCTGACATTTAATCACAGCTTTCATGCATCTTGGCACTGTTTTTGTCATCCAAACTGGTCCTATTGCAAGAGGATAGTGATGACCACAGCAGTGGTTTTTATAGTTTTCCTCACAAAATAAAATTTGGTTCAGGTGCTCACCTAATCAGTAGCTCATCAAGTAAAGTGAGGTATGCTTGTGTTGGATTTCCAGCACAGACATAGGAATGAAATGGCTGCCATACACAGAGATGCTGATTTTTTGGAAAAAAAATTTAAGTGGTCTCTTAATTTATTTCCAGTGCTAGCGATCTAGTACCTACCAAAAGTGGTCCAAGGAAGGACAACCAGTGAACCGGCAATAGGGTCGTGGGTGTGGAGGCTTGTTGATTCACATAGGGCATGAAGGTTAAACCATATGGTCCAATCTCACAGAAGAGCCACTGTCACACAAACTGCCAAAAAAAGTTAATGCTGGCTAAAATAGAAAGGTGTTTAAGCCTAGGCTGAGATTATATCTTTTTAGTCAAGCTTTTTGTTAATAGTTTTTTTGGGGGGTAAAGGAGTAGATCTGGAGGGTCCTCAGGCATAGAGTTATTTGGTAAACTGGAATGTATGGATGCTGTCACCCCCCTACCACCACTCTCACACATTCACTCAGGTTTGTTGACAGTGCAGTGGCTGGCTGCTTTATGTCCCAGGGTGCCCTCATGACTGTGTTACCTTCTGGCTCTCCCTTTTAGTTATGCTGGAGTCCCTGCTTGTGCTCAGTGCAAAATGTATACTGTTCTTACTCATTAAGTGACATTCGGCATAACTAACAGCATCCAGTCACTAAAAGAAGTCATTGTTGAAGAATGGAAAAAGATTGATGTTGCAAAATGTCACCAACTTGTTCATTCCATGCCTAGAAGACTTGGTGCTGTCATTAAAAATCCTGGAGGCCATACAAAGTCAAGACAAATCAAATTTATTTGTATAGCGCTTTCAACAACACACATTGTTGCAAAATGTCTTAACAGAAAATTAAAGACTTTAAACATGAGCTAATTTTATCCCTGATGAGTATGCTTGTGGCGATGGTGGCACGAGAAAACTCCCTCAGATGACACGAGGAAGAAACCTTGAGAGGAACCAGAATCAAAGGGAACCCATCCTCATTTGGGTGATAACAGATGGCATGATTATAAATAACTTGCTTCTATAACAGTGTCCTATATACAGTGGCATACAAAAGTTTGGGCACCCTTACTGAAAATGTCTGTTACTGTGAATAGTTAAGAGAGCAGAAGATGAACTGATCACCAAAAAGACATAAAGGTAAAGATGACATTTCAGGGTTTTCTGCAAGGTTTATGTATGTGGCAGCGGGGGCGTGGTCAAGCGCTGGTCTGTGACAGGAGGGCGGAGTCAGGGAAGGTGAGTGGCAGAATCACTACACCTGAGAGCAATTAACCTGTGTTTGTGTGTCTTCCCAGTGACCGCGCCCTATATAAGGAGGGAGAGCAGAGAGCAGAGCAGCTCTTCCCGGAACAGACACCCATCGTGTGTGTGTGTGTCTGAGTGACTGTTATACTGAAAAGTGTGACAATAAATGCTAAATTTGAACCTGATCTCTGTCCTGCCGTCCTCTGTGCTCCACCCACCTGCTCCGAACTGCCACAGTGGTGCTGAAACCCGGAATCTGGACCACAGCAGCCTCACAGCCCCATGGAGTCCTCCCTGTTCACTGAACTGGTCCACGCCCTTGCCACGGCCCAGCAAAGCCAGCACCAGGCGCTACTCACCCTCCGAAAGGAGCAAGAAGAGCGGTTCGAGGCCCTGGTGTTGGCCCAACAAGAAGATCAACAGGCGTTCCGGCACCTCCTCACGTCGGTGGGGCCCACCAGCGCTCCTACCACGGGTCCGTCTCCCCTCACCGTCACCAAGATGGGCCCGCAGGATGACCCTGAGGCGTTCATCACGCTCTTTGAGCAAGTCGTCGAAGCCTCGGGGTGGCCGATGGAGCAGCGCGCGGCGCGCCTCCTCCCCCTGCTCACGGGAGAAGCACAGCTGGCCGCGCTACAGCTCCCCGCCGACCGCCGGCTGGCCTACGCGGACCTCCGCCGGGCCGTCCTCCAGCACGTGGGGCGCACTCCAGAACAGCAGCACCAGCGCTTCCGCGCGCTGCGCTTGGAGGAAGTCGGCCAGCCGTTCGCGTTTGGCCAGCAGCTCCGGGACGCCTGCTGGCGGTGGCTGAGGGCCAACAACCACGACACCGAAGGAATCCTCGACCAGGTGGTGCTGGAACAGTTCGTCACTTGCTTGCCAGCAGGAACTGTGGAGTGGGTCCGGTGCCACCGCCCGGCGTCGCTGGATCAGGCAGTCGAGCTGGCGGAGGACCATTTGGCGGCTGTCCCGGCGGCAGGACAGCAGATGGCATCTTATCTTCTCTCCTCTTCTCTCTCTCTCTCTCTCTCCCTCCTCCTGTGTCCCGTCCTCACCCCATTCCCCCACCATGGAGGCGGGGGCCGGCACCACCCCAGCCGGCCCGCTGCACCTGCGGTGCCCTCCCGTTTCTCCCTTCTGTGTTTGTCTCTCCCCCACCTCAGGTTAGTGAGCCCCAGATCACCAGTGCAGAGGGAAAGCCTGGGCCGGTTTTCTGGCGCTGCAGGGAGCCAGGCCACCTTCAACAGCAGTGCACGGCAATGGAAGTGGGCGCGGTGGTTCGGATCCCCGACGCGCCAGAGGCTGCCCTCGATCGGGCCAGAGCGTATCACATACCAGTGAGTATCCAAGGGGATACATATCAGGCATTGGTGGATTCTGGTTGTAACCAGACCTCAATTCACCAAAGCCTGGTGCAAAACGAGGCATTGGGGGGAGCACAGGGGGTGAAGGTGTTGTGTGTGCACAGGGATGTTCACCGCTACCCTTTGGTGTCGGTCCACATTATTTTCAGAAGGGAAAAATTTATAGTAAAGGCAGCGGTTAATCCCCGCCTTACCCACTCTTTAATTTTGGGGACTGATTGGCCAGGATTTTGGGATTTAATGACACGCCTAATAAAGAGTGGGTCCTGCCATTTAACAGGGGGAGGTCCCGGTGTCGCTTTGGCAGGGCAGCTGTCACAGAGCCGTCTACGTCATCTCCATGTCAGAGGGAGGAGCCGCCAGCTCCTCCTCTCTCTATTGGGGAATCCCTCGCGGATTTCCCATTTGAACAATCACGAGACGAGACTCTGCGACATGCGTTTGACCAAGTGAGAGTAATTGATGGTCAAATGCTCCAGCCGAATGCCACCCCGTCCTTCCCCTACTTCGCAATTATGAAGGATAGGTTATACCGGGTGACGCAGGACACTCAAACTAAAGAGCGAGTCACGCAGCTTTTAATTCCAAAGAGCCGCCGGGAATTGGTATTCCAGGTGGCTCACTTTAATCCCATGGCTGGACACTTAGGGCAGGATAAAACACTAGCCCGAATAATGGCCCGATTCTATTGGCCGGGGATTCACGGCGATGTTCGTAGGTGGTGTACAGCATGCCGCGAATGCCAGTTAGTAAATCCAGCGGCCATTCCAAAAGCGCCTTTGCACCCTCTTCCATTAATTGAGACCCCGTTTGAGAGAATTGGGATGGATCTCGTCAGGCCATTAGATCGGTCAGCATGAGGGTACCGCTTTATATTAGTTCTGGTGGACTATGCAACGCGATACCCGGAAGCAGTGCCTCTGCGCAATATCTCAGCACACAGTATTGCAGAGGCGCTCTTCCGCGTCATCTCCTGAGTTGGAATCCCGAAAGAGATTCTGACTGATCAAGGCACTACATTTATGTCACAGACACTGCGCGAACTGTATGGGTTATTGGGGATTAAGCCGATCCGCACCAGCGTGTATCACCCACAAACGGACGGTTTAGTAGAATGGTTCAACCGCACCCTCAAAAATATTATTAAAAAATTCGTAAGTGAGGACACACGTAATTGGGATAAGTGGCTCGAGCCCTTGCTGTTCTCAGTGCAAGAGGTCCCCCAAGCCTCCACAGGGTTCTCCCCATTCGAATTATTATATGGGCGTAAGCCGCGCGGCATCCTAGATGTGCTGCGGGAAAATTGGGAGGAGGGACCTTCACAAAGCAAAAACGAAATTCAGTACGTTATGGACCTGCGTGCAAAACTCCACACGCTCACCCACCTAACTCAGGAGAATTTGCGGCAGGCCCAGGAACGGTAAGCCCGCCTGTACAACAAGGGTACGCGCCTTAGAGAGTTCACTCTGGGAGATAAGGTACTTGTACTGTTGCCCACGTCGAGCTCCAAATTGATCGCCAAGTGGCAAGGACCCTTTGAGGTCACACGGCAAGTCGGGGATGTCGACTATGAGGTGAGGCGAACGGACGGGGTGGGGCGCTACAGATTTACCACCTCAATCTGCTTAAACTCTGGAACGAGGAGGTCCCCGTGGCATTGGTGTCGGTGGTTCCAGAGAAGGCGGAGCTGGGGCCGGAGGTTCAAAAAGGGACATTGGCATCACGTACCTCTCCGGTCCCCTGTGGAGACCACCTCTCCCCGACCCAACTCATGGAGGTCGCCCAGTTGCAGACCGAGTTTTCGGATGTGTTCTCACCCCTGCCCGGTCGCACTAACCTCATAGAGCACCACATAGAGACGCCCCTGGGGGTGGTAGTGCATAGCCGCCCTTACAGGCTACCCGAACACAAAAAAAAAAGGTGGTTCGGGAAGAACTTCAGACCATGCTCGAAATGGGCATCGTCGAGGAGTCCCACAGTGACTGGAGCAGCCCCAAGGCCGACGGGTCGGTCCGGTTCTGTGTGGACTATAGAAAAGTCAACACGGTGTCTAAATTCGACGCATACCCAATGCCTCGTATTGACGAGCTGCTTGATCAACTAGGCACGGCTCGCTTTTATTCGACACTGGATTTGACGAAGGGATATTGGCAGATCCCCTTGACTCCACTATCCCGAGAAAAAACGGCCTTTTCCACACCGTTTGGGTTACACCAATTCGTCACACTTCCGTTTGGGCTGTTTGGGGCGCCCGCTACGTTTCAGCGGCTGATGGACCGGGTCCTCCGCCCCCACGCCACCTATGCGGCCGCCTATCTTGATGACATCATCATATATAGTAATGACTGGCCGAGGCACTTGGAACACCTAAGGGCCGTCCTTAGGTCGCTGAGGCGAGCGGGTCTCACAGCCAACCCAAAGAAGTGTGCAATTGGGCGGGTGGAAGTACGGTATGTGGGCTTCCACTTGGGCAATGGGCAGGTGCGTCCCCAAATTAACAAGACCGGCGCTTGACCACGCCCCCGCTGCCACATACCCCCACCGCCTGACTCAGGCCGGGCGGCCGACCGGCCTGCAGCCGACTCCCCACCCCTTGACGGGAGAGGTGGTCCACAGGCCGGGGGCGCAGATGGTCGTGGCGGACTTCCTCTCCCGTCAAGAGGGGGGGGGGAGTCGGCTGCAGGCCGGACAGCTGCCTGGCCTGAGTCGGGCGGTGGGGGTATGTGGCAGCGGGGGCATGGTCAAGCGCCGGTCTGTGACAGGAGGGCGGAGTCACGGAAGGTGAGTGGCAGAATCACTACACCTGAGAGCAATTATCCTGTGTTTGTGTGTCTTCCCAGTGACCGCGCCCTATATAAGGAGGGAGAGCAGGGAGCAGAGCAGCTCTTCCCGGAACAGACACCCGTCGTGTGTGTGTGTGTGTCTGAGTGACTGTTATACTGAAAAGTGTGACAATAAATGCTAAATTTGAACCTGATCTCTGTCCTGCCGTCCTCTGTGCTCCACCCACCTGCTCCGAACTGCCACAGTGTATTATTTTTGTTTTGTACAATTGGAGAGTGAAAAAAGAAATGGAATACCACGCGAACGTTTGGGCACCCCAATACATTTGAGTTCTCAGGTAAATTTTACCAAGGTTCCAAACCTTAATTAGCTTATTGAGCTGTGGCTTGTTCAAATTCTTCATTAGGAAAGGTCAGATGATGCAGATTTCAAAGCTGTATAAATTCTCTGACTCCTCAAACTTGTCCCTAAAATCAACAGCCATGGGCTCCTCTAAGCAACTCCCTTGCATTCTGAATAATAAAATAATTGATGCTCACAATGCAGGAGAAGGCTACAAGAACAAAGCAAAGTGTTTTCAGGTACCCGTTTCCTCAGATTGTAATTTTATTAAGAAATGGCAGTTAACAGAAACAGTGGAGATCAAGGTGAGATCTGGAAGATGAAGAAAACTTTCTGAAAGAACTGCTCATTGGATTGCTAGAAAGGCAAATAAACCCCCCTGTTTTAGTGCAAAAGACCTTCAGAAAGATTTTGCAGAACCTGGAGTGGTGGTGCACTGTTCTACTATGCAGCGACACCTGAACAAATAAGACCTCCATGGAAGAGTCATCAGAAGAAAACTGTTCCTGCATCCTAGCCACAAAATTCAGCATCTGAAGTTTGCAAATGAACATCTAAATAAGCCTGATGCATTTTGGAAACAAGTCCTGTGGACTGATGAAATCAAAATAGAACTTTTTGGCCACAATGTGCAAAGGTATGTTTGGAGAAAAAAGGGTGCCAAATTCCAGGAAAAGAACACCTCTCCATGCATGGTCAAAGCATGGGTGTGGATTGATCATGCTTTGGGGTTGTGTTGCAGCCAGTGGCACAGGGCACATTTCATTGGTCGAGGGAAGCATGGATTCGAATAAATACCAGTAAATTCTGGAAGCAAACATCACACCATCTGTAAAAAAGTTGAAGTTAAAAAGAGTATGGGTCCTACAATAAGACAATGATCCAAAACACACCTCAAAATCTACAATGGAATACTTCAGGAGGCACAAGCTGAAGGTTTTGCCCTGGCCTTCACAGTCCCCTGACCTAAACATCATTGAAAATCTGTGGATAGATCTCAAAAGATCAGTGCATGCAAGACAGCCCAAGAAACTTATAGAACTGGAAGCCTTTTGCAAGGACAAATGTGTGAAAATCCCCCAGGTAAGAACTGAAAGATTATTAGCTGGCTACAGAAAGTGTTTACAAGCTGTGATACTTGCCAAAGGGGGTGTTACTAGGTACTAAATATGCAGGGTCCAAGGGCCAAACTTTTGCTTCGGGCCCTTTTCCTTTTTTGTCATTTTGAAAATGTAAAAGATGAAAATAAAAAATTGTTTTTGCTTAAAAAGGGAATGAGTCTTCTTTAACTTTATGCCTTTTGGAGATCATTTCATCTTCAACTTCCTTAACTGTTCACAGTACAGCAATTTTGACCAGGGGTGCCCAAACTTTTGCATACCACTGTAGTCACAAAGTACAACTGTGTAACCAGGAAATACATTATAGTTTTAGCATGAAGTCTGTTTTGTTGAAGTTATAAACTGTTTCTTGATGGAAACTTGAGTGTAAAACTGTTTATGACAACTGCAGTCCTAAAGTTATCATATCAACTGTAGTCCTCAGTTATCATAGCAAAACTGTAAGTGTCCAGAGCCATCTTCCAAGTGTGAGTTTAAACTGTCCATATGGGGCTATCCTCCACAGGAGCAATGAGATGAAACAGCTAGACGTAGGGCATCAAGATGGATCAGGTGGGTCCAAGAAGCAGAAGAGGTCAGCATCACTGGTTTCTCAGATTCAACAAGTAACTTGACTGATAAACATGGGGAAAAAGAGAGAGAGAAAGAGAGAGAGAGAGAGAGAGAGAGAGAGAGAAAACACAGGTTGTTAGGTATATCCAGTGTCACCTAATGAATAACAACAGTGTACGTTTTGTGCTGAGTGCAAGCAGGGACTCCAGCAAAACTAACTATGAAAGCATAACTAAAAGGGAGAGTCAGAAGGTATGGTAATACAAGGTAACACAGATATGAGGGAGCCCTAGGACATAAAGCAGCCAGCCACTGCACTATCAACAAACCCGAGTGAACGTGTGAAAGTGGGGGTCACAGCATCCATATATCCCAATTTAGCAAAACACTATATGCCTGAGGACCCTCCAAATCTACTCCTTTGCCTAATAAAATAAAAACTATTAATAAAAGGCTTGACTCAAAAGGTATGTTTTCAGCCTAGACTTAAACACTGAGATTGTGCTTGAGTCCCGAACACTACTTGGAAGGCTATTCCATAACTGTGGGGCTTTGTAAGAAAAGACTCTGCCCCCTGATGTAGCTTTCACTATATGAGTTACCAACAGATAGCCTGCACCTTTTGATCTAAGTAGGCGTGGTGGGTCATAAAGGACCAGAAGTTCCCCAGATAGCAAATGATGTTATTTCAATGTTGATATTTGGTCAAGATGGTTGATTTACAGTTATAGTTGAACACTGATGGTGGCTCAACCATTAATCAACCACTGATAAAATAAAGTTGAAAAAATGTGTTCGAATCAATGTAATGGTTGAAGGAAACATTTGATCAATGTTGAATATATGTTGATTTTGTTGTCATCATACACTGCACCACTGGACGGGAGCCTGGGGTGCACTCTGGGTGAGACCATTTTGTGGGAGGGGGGTTTCCTACATTTCATTGAATTTCATTTATTTAATTTAGAATTTTAATAGAGCACAAGGAACTATGAAGAATAGATTATTATTTATGGTTATGTGCAAATCTTGTGTGTGCAACATGTAAGGAAAAAACGAACAGAAAATTCTACCATACCGGCCGCTATTTGGAATGGTCCAAATAACCGTCTCTCAGAAGAACTTTCAGAAGAGCTCGAGCTCCGTTGACGACGAGACTTGCGACCATAGACTGTCCGTGCTTGCGACTGAAGAAATTTGCTTCAACAACACTGGCCAGTTCTCCTCTTTGTGGTAGTGTGGTTAAAAATAGTGGTTAAGTGAACATGTGCTTGTACACATGGTACTCTGATGGACAAGAACCCCATCCCACCTCACGCCCAGTGTTCCTGGCATAGGCTCCAGATTCACCACCATACTGAGTAGGATAAAACAGTGACTGAGGATTACTATACAGACTTATTATGACATGTTATGTATTCTCATCTCATTATCTCTAGCCACTTTATCCTTCTACAGGGTTGCAGGCAAGCTGGAGCCTATCCCAGCTGACTATGGGCGAAAGGCAGGGTATCTACACCCTGGACAAGTCGCCAGGTCATCACAGGACTGACACATAGACAACCATTCACACTCACATTCACACCTATGGTCAATTTAGAATCACCAGTTAACCTAACCTGCATGTCTTTGGACTGTGGGGGAAACCGGAGCAAATATTCAAATATTTTGTTCGTCAGGCAGTTATTTGAATTGTACAGTAAGTTTAACTGCTAGTACTGTATTTAGGCAATATTTTATTGTCCAGGTAAAGACTGTATAATCCTTTCTGGTTCATATCATATCTGGTTCATGTCCACAGACAGGCCTTTCCATCATTGTGTACAGTGAAACATCAACATCAACCCAATTTCTCACGGTGATGCAGTGGTTAGCACGGTCGCCTCACAGCAAGAAGGTTCCAGGTTCGAACCCAGCGACCGGCGAGGGCCTTTCTGTGTGGAGTTTGCACGTTCTCCCCGTGTCTGTGTGGGTTTCCTCCACAGTCCAAAGATGTGCAGTTAGGTTGACGTGGGGTGGCCTTGGGCTGAGGTGCCCTTGAGCAATTCCCAGATAGCAAAAATCAGTTGAATCAACACTGAAATAGCGTTTGGCAGAAAACATTGAAATAATGTTGAAATGATATTGAAAGTGTCCCCTTGAATTTGGGTTGAATCAACGTTGAATTTTCAACCCTATCAGCATTGAATCAATAGTGATTCAACCATCATGGTTGAATCACTATTGATTCAATGCTGATAGGGTTGAAAATTCAACGTTGATTCAACCCAAATTCAAGGGGACACTTTCAATATCATTTCAACATTATTTCAATGTTTTCTGCCAAACGCTATTTCAATGTTGATTCAACTGATTTTTGCTATCTGGGTCACTAAGATACTGTGGTGCAAGACCTTTCAGTGCTTTAAAGGTCAATAGTAGTATTTTATAATCAATGCAAAATTTGATTGGGAGCCAAGGCAATGTGGATAAGATAGGGATGATGTGGTCATATCTTCTAGTTCTAGTAAGGACTCTTGCTGCTGCATTTTGAACTAACTGGAGTGTGTTTATGCACTTATTGGAACATCCAGACAGTAAGGCATAATAATAATCCAACCTAGAGGTAACATAAACATGAGCTAATTTTTCTGCATCATGTAGTGACATTATATTTCTTAGCTTAGCAATATTTCTGAAATGAAAAAAAAGCCATCGATATGAGTTATCATCATCGATATGAGTTTCAAATGAAAGACAGGAGTCAATGATCACACCAAGGTCTTTTACTGCTGCACATGAAGAAACAGAAAGGCCATCCAGAGTTACTATGTAATCAGAAAACCTACTTCTAGCTGCATGTGGTCCTAGAACAAGCACTTCTGTCTTGTCAGAGTTAAGCAGAAGGAAGTTAATACAGTAAGCATCCAGTGTCTAAGGTCCTTTACACGTTCCTCAATTTTATTAAGCTCGTATATATAGAAAAAAAATCACCATTTACATCAACAAACTGATAGCAATCAGTTAAATAAGACCTGAGTCAGGAGACGGCCGTTCCCTTAAGTCCCACAACATTTTCTAGTCTATCCAGGAGAAAGGAATGATCAGTGGTGTCAAAGGCTGCACTAAGGTCAAGCAATACAAGCAGGGAGACACATCCCTGATCAGATGCTGACATGGGTCGAGGTCAGGGTTTTTTAATCAGGGGTTTGATAACTATTCTTTAAAGGATTTGGGTACATGGCCCAATTGAAGAATTGATATTTTTAGAAGAGGTTCAATTGCTTCTGGTATTATCTGTTTGAAGAGTTGTGTAGCTAAGGGATCTAGTACACATGTTGAAGATTTTGATGTGGAAATTAATGAAATTAGTCCTTAGTTGGGTGGCATGATGGTGCAGTGGTTAGTACTGTCGCCTCACAGCAAGAAGGTTCTGGATTTGAGCCCAGTGGCCGACGGGGGCCTTTCTGTGTAGAGCTTGCATGTTTTCTGTGTGGGTTTCCTCCCAGTGCGCCAGTTTCACCCACCATCCAAAGACATGCAGTTAGGTTAACTGGCTATTATAAATTGTCCATAGTTGTGAATGGTTGAGGGGAGAAAACCTCTATAAATAATCCTGTCAAAGGCAATGTGAAAACACAACTGTAATTCTTCCCTAGAGACTTTGATGGCTGAAACTATCAGAGCAGTCATGTCACTGCAGTGATATGAGAGAGAGTCCTTAGTTACTTTCTTTGCTTGATGCAGGCCAATAATTTGACTTCTGAAACATGGTAACATCTTTTCCATGACCATGGGATACATCTTGCCAAGATGGTTGTTAAAGAAATGAGAAGCTATTCATTGCATCAATTATATACATAACATGCCAAAAACGATTGGTGTATTGTCACCCTTGATCCAAACCACTGGGAGATAGCATGACATGCATGACTTTTACTTGTCATTGTGGCTAACATTGAGATTGACTTATTCCAAGAAATAGTGTGGCGGTATGAAGATATTTAAGGTACTTAGCAGATAACAGTAGAGTTTGTCTTCACTTTTTTCCTCTTTACATTATTTAAAACTGGATTTAATAAACTGGAAACTCCAACTTATTAAAGAGGCTGACTCAGCCATCCCAGAATCCAATTTACAGTGGTGCTTGAAAGTTTGTGAACCCTTTAGAATTTTCTATATTTCTGCATAAATATGACCTAAAACATCATCAGATTTTCACACAAGTCCTAAAAATAGATAAAAAGAACCCAGTTAAACAAATGAGACAAAAATATTATACTTGGTCATTTATTTATTGAGAAAAATGATCCAATATTACATATCTGTGAGTGGCAAAAGTATATGAACTTCTAGGATTAGCAGTTAATTTGAAGGTGAAATTAGAGTCAGGTGTTTTAAATCAATGGGATGACAATCAGGTGTGAGTGGGCACCCTGTTTTATTTAAAGAACAGGGATCTATCAAAGTCTGATCTTCACAACACATGCTTGTGGAAGTGTATCATGGATGAACAAAGGAGATTTCTGAGGACCTCAGAAAAAGTGCTGTTGATGCTCATCAGGCTGGAAAAGGTTACAAAATCATCTCTAAAGAGTTTGGACTCCACCAATCCACAGTCAGATAGATTGTCTACAAATGGAGGAAATTCAAGACCATTGTTACCCTCCCCAGGAGTGGTTGACCAACAAAGATCACTCAAAGAGCAAGGCATGTAATAGTCGGCGAGGTCACAAAGGACACCAGGGTAACTTCTAAGCAACTGAAGGCCTCTCTCACATTGGCTAATGTTAATGTTCATGAGTCCACCATCAGGAGAACACTGAACAACAATGGTGTGCATGGCAGGGTTGCAAGGAGAAAGCCACTGCTCTCCAAAAAGAACATTGCTGCTCGTCTGCAGTTTGCTAAAGATCACATGGACAAGCCAGAAGGCTATTGGAAGAATGTTTTGTGGATGGATGAGACCAAAATCAAACTTTTTGGTTTAAATGAGAAGTGTTATGTTTGGAGAAAGGAAAACACTGCATTCCAGGCATAAGAACCTTATCCCATCTGTGAAACATGGTGGTGGTAGTATCATGGTTTGGGCCTGTTTTGCTGCATCTGGGCCAGGATGGCTTGCCATCATTAATGGAACAATGAATTCTGAATTATACCAGTGAATTCTAAAGGAAAATGTCAGGACATCTGTCCATGAACTGAATCTCAAGAGAAGGTGGGTCATGCAGCAAGACAATGACCCTAAGCACACAAGTCATTCTACCAAAGAATGGTTAAAGAAGAATAAAGTTAATGTTTTGGAATAGCCAAGTCAAAGTCCTGACCTTAATCCAATCAAAATGTTGTGGAAGGACCTGAAGCGAGCAGTTCATGCGAGGAAACCTACTAACATCCCAGAGATGAAGCTGTTCTGTATGGAGGAATGGGCTAAAATTCCTCCAAGCCAGTGTGCAGGACTGATCAACAGTTATCAGAAACGTTTAGTTGCAGTTATTGCTGCACAAGGGGGTCACACCAGATACTGAAAGCAAAGGTTCACATACTTTTGCCACTCACAGATATGTAATATTGGATCATTTTCCTCAATAAATAAATGACCAAGTATAATATTTTTGTCTCATTTGTTTAACTGGGTTCTCTTTATCTACTTTTCAGACTTGTGTGAAAATCTAATGATGTTTTAGGTCATATTTATGCCGAAATATAGAAAATTCTAAAGGGTTCACAAACTTTCAAGCACCACTGTATCGAAGGGGAATGTGTGAGCTGGCCCCTTTAACCTTATTACATCTAGCTAGTTTGCTTTCAGCAGGGATGGAAGTAACAAATTAAACGGTATTGTGTGCACTTATACTTTTACTTAAGTATGTTTGAGGTATTTTACTTCGCTACAATTTAAATTTCCTCCATTACAGAATTAAAAAAAAAAGTCTCCATGAACTATTTGCAAGGAAATTACATGATCTCCTACATGCTGCAGTGTGGTTACTGCCCCTTTTTGGTGGAAAATCTTTGAATTTGAATGGTGTCTAATTGAGTCTGCAGGTGTTTGACAAAGAAATACATAAAAAAACTGATAAAAGTATAGTTACAATAACATATCAGGAGAGTTACGTTAATACTTCAGCAACAGATGACCGGTGTCAGTATTTAGATAAACTTTGTGGTATGGATGGTCATTGTCCTTTCAGCTGAATATCAAGATGGATTAATGACCCCAGTCATGGCTGGAGGTGGGGGCTTCCTGACACAACTGCCTCATCAATTCTCCAGGTGTCAATTTCTGTCATCTATGACTTTTCTCTCTATAGAGTTATATGTAGCTGCCTTCTGAGTTTGTCCACTTTTTGGTCAATTTGGTCTTGGACCAGATACCGTAAAGGTTTTGCTGTGTAGGAGTATAAGTGATGAGAATCAACATTTTAATACAACCTAATCTTCCCTGTTATAACCTCAGTTTATGTTTTTAGTTCTCTTCTGTTATCATTTCTACTCTGAAGATGACTGTGGCAGCGGGGCTGTGGTCGAGCATCAGCTCTGAATGGTGAGGAGTCAGGTTGAACCAGTAGGTAACATGTGACATGGTGCACCCATGTGTAATTACTGGCTGTCTATTAACTTGTGTCTGTGTGTCTTTCAGACAGCCAGGAAAAAGAGAGAGAGAGAGCCATGACACCCTGTCATGGGTATGTGCATAGTGTGCCTACATAGTAGTTTATAGCCACTGAAAAATGTGAAAAATAATAAACATACCTGTTTTGAAGCCTGCTCCCAGTTCCTCTATGTCCCAAACATCAGAGAGTTGTTACACTGGTGCTGAATCCTGGGACTGAGGAGTGCCACCAGATCAGCCAGAGAGCTCTTCCAGCCCATGATCAGCAACCTCCAGAGCCACCATCAGGTCATCATCAAGTTGTCTGCATACCAAGCACTTCCAGGCCCTGCTCGAGGTCCAGGCTAAGGACAAGCAGGTGATCAGGAGCCTGATCCAATCAGCAGGTACTCTGGCAGTCATTCCTGTGGCCAACCTCCCCATCCAGCTGGTCAAGATGGGGCCACAGGATGAACCAGAAGCATTTGTGAAGCTGTTTAAGCGTGTCATGGAGATATGCTCTTGGCCAACTTCACAGTGGGCAGCTCGCCTACTGCTGCTCCTGTTGGGGCAGGCCCAGCTTGCGACTCGGCAGCTCCCTGTCACAAGCATGCTGGAGTACTTGGTCCTGAAGTGGGCTATATGGCAGTGCGTGGGCTGTGCACCAGAGGAACATCATCAGTGCTTCTGTGCTCTGGCATACAGCGAGGCCGGCTGCTCATTTGTCTTCACCCAATGGCTCTGAGACACCTACTGATGGTGGCTGCTGACTGATGAATGCGATGCTGAGGGCATCGTAGATCAAGTGGCACTGGAGCAGTTCGTCACTCAACTGTTGAGCGGGACATCGGTGTGGGTCTGGTGTCACCAAGTGGCATCACTGGAGGAGGCGGTCTGGCTGGCAGAGGATCACCTGACAGCATTTACAGGAACAGGTGCTCCTGCAGCTTCCCTTCCTTTCTCTCTCTCCCTCACTTTCACTTTCTCCCCCTCCCTCTCCCTCTCCTTGCCCCTCCCCTACCCCAGCCCCACATAAATGGGGGCCAATTCCCCTGAAACCTGCTCCCTGCACTTGTGTCTGTTCTCATGTTTCTTCTCTCCCTTCTCCTTCTGTGTCTGTGCCACCATTAACCCCCTCTCTCTCCACAGGTGGACTCATCCATGCCAACCAGAACTAGGAGAGAGCCTGGGCAGATTTGTCAGTGCAGAGGGAAGGCAGGGAATCAGCACTTCAGCAAGGAGGCAGGGCTACTGATTCATATTCCTGACACACCAGAAGCTTCTCCTGATTGAGCAAGAGTGTACAGAATCTTTGTGAGTATTCAAGGGGGTACACATTAGGCTTTAGTGAATTCTGGCTGTAATCAGACCTCCATGCATCAAAGCCTGATTCAATGCAGGGCACTGGGAAATGCATGATTGGTAAAGGTCAAGTGTGTGCATGGGGACATTCACAGATATCCACTAATGCCTGTCACTATTCACTTCTGGGGAGAAAAGCATAGTGTGGAGGGGCAGTTAGTCTGAGCCTCACCCATCCACTTATCCTGGGAACAGATTAGCCAGGGTTTAAAATGTTAATGAAACAGTTAGTAGTGGGTGGGTCCTGCAGTAGTACATCATGGGGGAATCCCACCGTAACATTAGCTGGGAAGCTGGTCCCAGGGCCATCCATATCAACTCTGCATCATGATGACACAGAGAGGAGGGAGAGCTCTCCTCTCTCTGGGGAATCCCTTAGGGGATTTCCCATTGAAGCAGATGCATGATGAGTCTCTGAGACACAGCTTTGACCAAGTGAAAGTGTTAGGGTTTTGCTGGGATTCAAACCTGGTTCGTTGGTGTGATGATCCAGCAAACCCCCACTAGGCCACCAGGGGGATGACTCAAATGCAGAGGCATGAGGCGGAAGTAGAAAAAGAATCAAAAGGTTTATTTATACTATATACACTATATACAGGGCAAAACAAAAAACAACAAAGAGTATAATCTAACACTGGGAAGACAAAGGGAAAAATAAAATATCAAAAGTTTAAGGTCCAAAAAGGAAAAGGCAAAAATGCAAAAGCTCAGAAGATCCAAAAACAGTCACTACTAAATCCAAAAGAAAGCAAAGTGCAAAACCAAGAACACAGTACAAAGGAAACTGGAGATAAACATAACAGCACAAAGACTCCGTGACAAGAGGACTGAACTCAGGGGTATAAATACACAAACTAATTAAGGACACAGGTGAAGATAATCAGGACAAACAGGCAATTAACAAAAACACAAAACACAGGAACAGTGGCGGCCTCTAGAGGCCAAAATAAACATGACATGAAAAGGAAATAACAGCGGCCTCTAGAGGCCAAAACAGTCCTAGTCCTAACAGGACCCCCCCCTCTAGGAGCGTCTCCTGACGTTCCCAGGGCGATCCGGATGGGCCGAATGGAAGTCCCGACATAGTTCTTTATCAAGGACATCCCGAGCAGGAACCCAGCAGCGCTCCTCAGGACCATAGCCCTCCCAGTCCACCAGATATTGCAACCCGCTGCGGACCCGGCGGGAGTCAAGCAGGCGATGCACAGTGAACACAGTCTGCCCCTGGAAGATGCGGGGGGGTGGGGGGTTCCTAGGGGCAGGGGCATACGTAGACGTCAGTACGGGCCGCAACAGGGAAACATGGAAAGTGGGGTTGATCCTCAGAGTCCGGGGCAACTGGAGCCGGTAGGAGACAGGGTTCACCCTGCTCACCACCTTGAAGGGGCCAATGTAGCGAGGAGCAAGCTTGCGGTTCTCCACCCACAGCGGAAGGTCCTTAGTGGACAGCCAAACCCGCTGCCCAGGGCAGAAAGTGTGTGCAGGTCTTCTATGGCGGTTGGCCTGAGTCTGGTTGGTTCTGGAGGTCTGTATGAGGGTCTTCCTGAGCTTAATCCAGGTCTTGCGACACCGTCTCACATATTGGTTGACCGAGGGCACCCCCGCGTCCTCCTCCTGGTCCGGGAACAGAGGTGGCTGGAACCCGAATTGGCACTGGAATGGAGACAGCTTGGTGGCCGATGACTGCAGGGTGTTGTGGGCGTACTCTGCCCATGGCAGCCAGGTGCTCCACGATGTCGGGTTATCCATAGCCAGGCCTCGCAGGGTGGTTTCCAGGTCCTGGTTGAGCCTCTCCGTCTGACCATTGGACTGTGGGTGAAACCCAGAGGAGAGGCTGGCAGTGGCTCTGATGACCTTGCAGAACCTGTGCCACACTCGGGAGGAGAACTGGGGCCCTCGGTCTGAGACGATGTCCTGTGGAAGACCAAAGACTCGGAAGACATGATTGAACATAAGTTTAGCTGTTTCAAGAGCAGAGGGGAGTTTGCACAGTGGTATGAAGCGGCAGGCCTTGGAGAATCTGTCAACTATGACCAAAATGACCGTGTTACCTTGTGACTCAGGGAGACCCATGATGAAGTCGACTGCCACGTGGGACCAGGGACGCCGGGGAATGGTCAGAGGATGCAGGAGACCCTGGGGACGCTGTCGTGGGTTCTTGGTTCTGGTGCAAACCTCACAGGACAGGACAAATGACCTTACTTCCTTCTCCATGTTAGGCCACCAGAAGCGTCTTTTCAGGAAGTCCAGGGTCCTTCGAGCTCCCGGGTGGGCGGTGAGAGGGGAAGAGTGACCCCACTGGAGAACCTTGGCCCGGGCTTGATGTGGGACGTACAAGAGGCCCGGTGGCCCCGTCCCAGGACCGGGGTCCTGGCGTTGGGCTCGTCGAACAGCCTCCTCAATACCCCAGCGGACAGGGGCCACAATCCGGGACACCGGGATAATAGGCCCAACTTCATTCTCCCTATTAGTGGCAGAGAACAGCCTGGACAGTGCGTCAGGTTTGGTGTTCTTGGAGCCAGGGCGGTACGAGAGGGTGAAGTCAAACCGACTGAAAAACAGGGCCCACCTAGCCTGTCGAGGGTTCAGTCTCTTGGCTTGCTGGAGGTACTCCAGGTTCTTGTGGTCAGTCCAAACCAGGAATGGATGTTGTGCTCCCTCCAGCCAGTGCCTCCATTCCTCAAGGGCCAGTTTGACCGCTAGCAGTTCTCGATCCCCCACATCGTACCGGGACTCCGCAGGACTCAGGCGGTGGGAGAAGTAAGCGCAGGGGTGCAGCTTTCCTTCTGAACGTTGAGAGAGCACCACACTGACACCACTGTCCGAGGCGTCCACCTCCACGATGAATGGCTGGGAGGTGTCCGGGAGGACCAGAATGGGTGCCGTGCAGAAGCGGTCCTTGAGGTCTTTGAACGCCTTTTCCGCCTGAGGAGACCAGACATAAGATCCACCTGTCCTTTTGGTGAGGTCTGACATGGGTGCTGCCACAGAACTGAAGTTCCTGATGAACTTGCGGTAGAAGTTAGCGAAACCTAAGAACCGCTGAACCTCCTTAACGGACTTGGGAGTGGGCCAATCCCGGACGGCCAGGGTCTTGGCAGGGTCCATTTGGAGCTGGCCTGTCCGTACAATAAATCCCAGAAAGGAGACCTCGGGAACATGAAATTCGCATTTCTGGGCCTTGGCGAACAGATTGTTCTGTAGCAGCCTCTGGAGAACCTGGCGGACATGGTGGCGGTGCTCCTGCACGGTCTTGGAAAAGATAAGGATGTCGTCGAGGTAGACAAAAATGTACAGGTTAATCATGTCCCTTAAGACGTCGTTGATTAGGGCCTGAAAAACAGCTGGTGCGTTGGTGAGTCCGAAGGGCATCACCTGGTATTCGTAGTGCCCAGACGGGGTGTTAAAGGCAGTCTTCCACTCGTCTCCCTGTCGGATACGGATGAGGTGGTATGCATTCCGTAGGTCCAACTTGGTGAAGATGGTGGAGCCTTGGAGCAGGTCGAAAGCAGTGGACATCAGCGGAAGGGGATATCGGTTGCGCACAGTGATCTTGTTCAGGCCCCTGTAGTCAATGCATGGTCGGAGCCCCCCATCCTTCTTGCCGACAAAGAAGAAGCCGGCTCCAGCAGGTGAGGTGGAGGGTCGAATGAACCCAGAGACCAGAGCATCTTTGAGGTATTCCTCCATGGCCTTGCGTTCTGGCTGAGAGAGGGAAAACAGTCTGCCATGAGGAGGGGTAGTCCCAGGGAGCAAGTCGATGGCATAGTCGTAGGCCCGGTGCGGAGGAAGAACGGCGGCCCTGCTCTTGCTGAAGACCTCTTTGAGATCCCAGTACTCTGTGGGAACTTGAGATAACTCGGTGAGATCAGGGGGCTCGGCAGGAGACACAGGAGAGCTAGAGAGCAGACAAGAGGCATGGCATGCAGGGCCCCATTCCACAACCTGGCTTGTTACCCAGTCTATGCGAGGGTTGTGGCGAGTAAGCCAAGGAAGGCCTAGAATAACTGGGAACTCAGGTGAAGGAATCAGGTGCAGGGATATTTCTTCCTTGTGACCTTGAGACTGGAGGAAGACTGGAGAAGTAACTTGGGTGACTCTTCCATCACCTAACGCTTGGCCATCGAGGGCAGACACAGACAGTGGGACTTCAAGAGGTGCATTCGGAATATTGATGCTTTGGGCGAAGTGAATATCCATAAAGTTCCCAGCCGCCCCTGAGTCTATCAAAGCTTGACAAGAGTGGACAGACTCACCCCAGGAGATGGAGACCGGGATGTAGATTCCTTGGCCAGGGAGTCCGGGAGAGAGGGTAGGCCCCGTCACAACCCTCCCTCGGCTGGACGGGGCGGTCCTTTTCCCAAGAGTTCGGGACATGATGCTCGGAAGTGACCAGGCTTGCCACAGTAGATGCAGCACTTGTCCCTCCTTCTGCGCTCCCTCTCAGATGCGGAGAGGCGAGTACGACCCACTTGCATGGGTTCTGGACAGTCACTGAAGGAGGTAGACGGACTCCAGGTAGTGGTAGGGAGGCTGGGGGGGGCTCAAGGCTTGGTGGCGTTCTCTCATCCTGTTGTCCAGACGAATAGCATGTGAGATGAGGGTTTTGAGGTCACTTGGGCATCCAATAGAGGCCAGACCGTCCTTGATGGGGTCAGACAGACCATGGTGGAAGGCTGACACCAGGGCAGTCTCGTTCCATCCACTTACTGCTGCGAGCGTTCGGAACGAGATAGCGTAATCTGCGACGCTTCCTCCTTGCCGGATGGACATGAGCTTTCGGGCTGCGTCGGTACTGATGTCCGCCTGATCGAAGACCCGAAGCATCTCTTCAGAGAACCGCTGGAAATCAAGGCACTCAGGTCCCTGTCTTTGCCAGATAGCAGTAGCCCAGGCTCGCGCCTTACCAGCTAATAAGGTGATCACAAAGGCAATCTTGCGGCGATCCATAGTGTAGGTGGTAGGCTGAAGCTCAAAGGTGAGTTGACACTGGGTAAGGAACTCTCGGCACTCACTGTGCTTGCCGTCGTACCTCTGTGGTGCAGGAAGGCTGGGTTCGCGAGGTGAAGAAGGCAGCATGGCAGGAGGCACAGGATCAGGAGATGCAGGCAGAGATGTCAGCTGTGCCAGGGTTTTCCCGATTTGCTGAAGCAGTTCCTCGTGGCGAGCAAGGGCCTCACGTTGGCTGGTGAGCGTCCGTCCATGAGCGTCCATGGTCGCTCCGAAGCGTGTCAAAGCTGCCATAATTCCCTGAAGGTTGGCCGGGTAGACAGTTGAAGTAGCCTCTGCTGAGTCGGTCATGACGGAGTCTTTCTGTTAGGGTTTTGCTGGGATTCGAACCTGGTTCGTTGGTGTGATGATCCAGCAAACCCCCACTAGGCCACCAGGGGGATGACTCAAATGCAGAGGCGTGAGGCGGAAGTAGAAAAAGAATCAAAAGGTTTATTTATACTATATACACTATATACAGGGCAAAACAAAAAACAACAAAGAGTATAATCTAACACTGGGAAGACAAAGGGAAAAATAAAATATCAAAAGTTTAAGGTCCAAAAAGGAAAAGGCAAAAATGCAAAAGCTCAGAAGATCCAAAAACAGTCACTACTAAATCCAAAAGAAAGCAAAGTGCAAAACCAAGAACACAGTACAAAGGAAACTGGAGATAAACATAACAGCACAAAGACTCCGTGACAAGAGGACTGAACTCAGGGGTATAAATACACAAACTAATTAAGGACACAGGTGAAGATAATCAGGACAAACAGGCAATTAACAAAAACACAAAACACAGGAACAGTGGCGGCCTCTAGAGGCCAAAATAAACATGACATGAAAAGGAAATAACAGCGGCCTCTAGAGGCCAAAATAGTCCTAGTCCTAACAGAAAGTAATCGATGGCCAAATCCTCCAACCTAATGTTGTGCTTTCCTTCCTGTATTTTTGTATTATTAAGGTTAGGCTGTATCGAGTGATGCAGGACACTCAGACTAAAGAGGAGATGACACAGTTGTTGGTCCTGAAGAGCTGTAGGGAACTTTTATTCCATGCGGCTCATCATAACCCTATGGCTGAGCACTTGGGTTAGGATTAAACACTAAATCGTCTCATGACCCATTTCTATTGGCCAGGGATTTGCACCAACGTCCACAGGTGGTGTCGTGAATGCCAGCTGGTGGATCCAGCAGCCACACCAAAAGTGTCATTGCACCCATTACCATTAACTGAGATTCCCTTCAAAAGAATTGGCATGGATCTCATCGGGCCATTAGATCGATCTGCACATGGACTGCACTTTGTATTAGTCATAGTGGAATATGCAACCTGATACCTGAAAGTAGTGCCCCTCTGCAATATTTCAGCATGCAGTGTTGTGGAGGTGCTCTTCCGCATTACCTCCTGAGTTGGAATTCCAAAAGAAATCCTGACTGATCAAGGCACAATGTTTATGTCACACACACTTCATAAACTGTAGGAACTGTTGGGGATTAAATCAATTCATACTAGTGTTTATCATTCACAAATGGACAGGCTGGTTGAATGATTTAATCAAACACTTAATAACATTATTCGTAAGTTTGTTCACGGGGACACTAAAAACTGGGACAGGTGGCTAGATCTTCTGTTGTTTGCAGTACGCGAGGTCCCACGAGCTTCCGCCGGGTTTTCCCAGTTTGAACTGCTGTATGGGCGCAAGCCCCATGGTGTCTTAAGGCTCACTCACAACCCACTGTATGTGCTACTATGGGCGGTCTATGGTAAAAAATTTGGCAAAACCATGCTTGAGACTTGTGCAACACTTGCATGTATTCAGCACCATAGAAGGTCACAGACTGGCTGTGGAGACTTTTGGTCCTGCACATGCAAATTTTACAGGTCTTGCGAAAAATCAAGAACACATACACTACATACGGGACCCGTACTCCTTTTGTACGCCTGAACCAAGTCTGCAGCACAGCTAGTAGGGGCTTTGCGATGACAGTAAGATGCACGAGTGACGCACGGTAATTGTACGAGTGACATGCCTCAGAAGTATTGTAGAAGGGAAGAAGAAGGCTGTCGCCATACTGCCGCAACAACTGAGGGAGTTGGACCCTTATAGGCAGATGATAGAAGCTGAGGAGCAGCACAAAGCAAATATTGTTCTTCAGCCGAAAGACAGATGCAAAATGCTGCAGACATGCTGGTTTTATACCCACTCCTGGCTTGCGTCACATGCAAGTCAGGGCCTCTGCATGCTCTTGTGACAAGGCTTTCACAGATAGCTTTTCGCAGACAGTTGTAATTTATCATTGAGCGGGGAGTAATAGGCGTGCGCGATGTTATTCACCACCACAACGCAAGGGGGCGCGAAGTCGCGAAATCGCTAGGAGTAGTTGGTGGGTGTGGTTAGTGGAGTGTTTATCCTCCGGTTACTTATAATGACTAGAACTGGAGTCGTATAGATGTACGTACTTCCTCGATCAACCGCTCTTCGTGCTGCTCCATCTTCACTCGTGTTTTTAAAAATGGCAGTCATGAAAACAAACCAAACCGGGAAAGTAGGGAAGCGGAAGTGCGTGTACAGCGGATGTAGAGTGGACCAATCAGAGCCCTTTTGTCTGCGACGCTGTCTGCGAGGCTGTCTGCGGTGGTCACAATTTTTGGGAGGTGCGTGCAGAGCGTCTGCGAAGGTGGGGGGGCTACGCAGATGCCATCTGCGACGCCATCTGTGAGGACTGCGTTGTCAGCATAAATTGGCCTTCATGAGTGATTGTCATGCGCTAATCATGTGCATCACACATGCTTCACAAGTGCGGCCCGTACTCCTAGCACAGGAAACTGGTAAAATGCAAGTCACATGCACTCCACACTCACTGAACATGCTCTGATTACATGCGTCAGACATACGCTTTCCACAGGCTAATGGCGCAATTTTTCCCAGGCCTCAAGGAAGTCAGGTGTGCAACCTGTACTTGACAAGCACTTTGCCCATACTCCTCCCCCAAACTTTCCCCCGGGTTCACTGCAACCCTGCGGCACGGCTGTGAGCTACCAAACCCTGAGACCCGTGTGTGTCCAAAACACTTACGGCAGGTTGTGAGTGTGGCATTAGACATCATTAGAGAAAATTGGGGGGAGGGGCCTTCTCAAAGCAAAAATGAAATTCAATACATTCTTGACTTGAGAGCAAAACTCCATGCGCTACATCACATAACCCAGAAGAATTTGCTACAGGCCCAAGAGCATCAATCTTGCCTATACAACAAAGTTGCATGGCTAAGGGAATTTGCATCAGTAGATAAAGTCCTCATTTTAATGCCCATCTCAAGCTCAAACTTACTCACCAATTGGCAAGGGCCCTTTGAGGTCAGACAGTGAATTGGGGAGATCGACTATGAGATCAAATGTCCAGATAGAGGTGACACGTCAAATTTACCATCTCAATCTCCTGAAACCGTGGAGAGAGAAGGTTCCTGTGACTATGGCGACAGTAGTTCTGAAGAGGGTGGAGCTGTGACCAGAGGTATGTCCAAAAAGTGCAACCCAATTCACCCCAGTCCCCTGTGGAGACCACCTCTCACTGTCCCAGAGAGCACATGTTATTAGGTTGCAGGAGGAATTCTGCAATGTGTTCTCACCCCTCCCTGGTCACACAGACCTCATAGAACACCACATTGAGACTCCTCCAGGCATGGTGGTGCACAACCGCCCATATTGGCTCCCTGAGCACAAGAAAAATGTAGTTCAGGATGAACTCCAGGCTGTGTTTATAATGGGAGTAATTAAGGAGTCGCACAGCGACTGGAGCAGCCCAGTGATCTTGGTTCCCAAGATCGACAGATCGGTTCATTTCTGTGTGGACTATAGAAAAGTCAGTGCAGTGTCTAAATTTGATGCATATCCGATGCCTCACATTGATGAACTGCTCGATTGATTAGGTATGGCTTGCTTTTACTGAACACTGGATTTAACAAAGGGATATTGGCAGATCCCCTTGACTCCCTTATCCCATGAGAAAATGGTATTTTCCACTCTGTTTGGTTTACACCAATTTGTCACCCTTCTTTTTGGGTTGTTTGGGGCCCCAGCAACGTTTCAGCGTTTCAGGGACAAAATTCTCTGTCCACACAATGTGAATGCGGCGGCCTACTTAGATGACATAATCATTTATAATAATGATTTGGAGTGGCATTTACAACAACTCAGGACACTCCTGAGGTTGCTGAGGCACCCTGGACTCACAGCAAACCTGAAAAAGTGCACAATTGGACATGTGGAAGTATGATATCTGGGCTTCCACTTGGGTCATGGGCAAGTGCATCCCCAAACTGATAAGACTGCAGGAATTGCAGCCTGCCCAAGACCTAAGACCAAAAAGGGGGTGAGGCAGTTCCTGGGGCTGGCTGGCTATTATCAGCAGTTTGTACCTAACCTTTTGGACCTCACCAGCCCACTGACTAACCTCACCAAAAAGGGGATGACAGATCCGGTCCAGTGAACAGAGTCGTGCAAAGGGGCTTTTGCTCAGGTAAAGGCGGTTTTATGTGGGGGCCCGCTGTTGTGTTCTCCTGACTTTTCTCTCCCTTTTGTTTTACAGACTTATGCATTGGACTGGGGCCATTTTGTCCCAGGTGGTGGAGGAGGAGGAGGAGGAGGAGGAGCGTCCGGTGCTGTACATCAGCTGCAAGCTCTCCATGTGAGAGTCAAAGTACATCACAATAGAGAAGGAGTGTATGGCCATCAGGTGGGCAGTCCTCACTCTCCAGTAGTACAGTTGTGGTCAGAAGTTTACATACAGTGATATGAATGTCATCTTGGATATGAATGTCATGGCAATATTTGGACTTTCAGTAATTTCTTTGAATTGTTCTTTTTCTGTGGCAGAATGTACAGCATACATCTTTAATTTAAAAAAAAAACCCACTAGAATTTGGTGCACAAGTTTGAATTAGGGGCCAAGCAGCGAAGCTGGCGAAGGCCCCTAATGTGTTTGTAGGTTTTCTTATTATTATTATTATAGACAATTCAACTTTCTCCTTAGGGATGTCTATGGCAGCCCATAGAACCATACATAGGAAAATGCTGAAATTTGGCACACACATTCTGGACAGTCTCATGATTCTCCACAACAAATTCTAGGTCCCCAGCCCCAACCCTCTAGCGCCACCAGCAGGTCAAAGTTGCAGGTACATTTCTGCTTGTAACTTTTGAACCGTTGGTCTGATTTTCAAAATCTTGGTATCCCTGGAATCCTTGGGCCAAGACGAATCCAAGGGACCCCATGACGTCATTTTCCGCCATTTTGAATTTTGTGAAAATCAATTAAAATGCTTCTCCTCCCTCAATTTTGGACCAATTTCTCCCAACCTTGGTAAATGGCAACTTTGGACTAAGCTGCACAAGAAACTTACCCGGTTTTTAGAATTTCATAAGCGTTTGGCCGTGGCAGCCAATCAAAATTGGCTGCGCAGATGCCAAACAGGAAGTGTGCTCATATTTTGGCCGCCCTTTGGCGTATCTTAACGAAACTTGGTGAGATTATGCCCCACCCATCCAAAAAGGGCCACAAAAAATTTGGAACAAATTGGCTGCTAGGGGGCGCTATAACTAGGAAAAATGACTTTTGGCTCATATCTCATGATGCGTTTTGGGTAGAAACAAAATTCCACTGCCTCTGGAATCCGTGCGTCAAGACGAATCTATCGCACCCTATGACATCATATTCTGCCTTGAGGATTTTCCGTCATTTTGAATTTTCTTAAAATCAATGAATTTCTATGGCAACACATAGAACCGTCTGACTAGAGGTTTTCAAATTGGGCACACTGATTCTAGGCTGCCTCCAGGTTCTTGTCACCAAATTTCAACTCACCACCTCAAACTCTCTAGCGCCACCAACAGGTCAAAGTCGCAGGTATATTTCTGCTTGTTACTTTTGAACCGTATGTCTGATCGTCAATATCTTAGGATCCCTGGAATCCTTCGGTCAAAACGAATCCAACGCACCCTATGGCGTCATATTCTGCCTGGTATATTTTCCGCCATTTTGAATTTTGTGAAAATCAATTAAAATGCTTCTCCCTCAATTTTTGACCAATTCCTTCCAAACTTGGTACATGGCAACTTTGGACTAAGCTGCACAAAAAACTTACCCGTTTTTTAGAATTTCATAAGCGTTTGGCCGTGGCTGCCAATCAAATTTGGCTGTGCAGACGCGAAACAGGAAGTGTGCTCATATCTCAGCAGCCCTTTGACCTTTCTTAACCAAACTTGGTGGGATTATGCCGCACCCCTCCAAAAGGGCCCTTACCACATTTGGTGCACATTGGCCATTAGGGGGTGCTATAACTTTCCAAAATGTCTTTTGGCTCATATATCATTGAGCTCATATCTCAGCAGTCTTTTAGCACACACAGACACACACCTAGTACACTTGAAGTAATTTCAGCCATCACAGTCAATCGAATTTGACGGTGAAGCCGTGCATGCCTCTAACCATCTGGTTGGAGGTACATTTCTGCTTGTAAACACTTCCTGTGCGTGCCTCTGACCGTCTGCCTGGTCAGTTCTTTCTGTTGCCATGGCAACTTAGGCTGGGTCACACTGCTTGGCCCCGCATTGCTGCTTGCAGCTATATTTTTCTTTGGGTTTTCTGAAATCAACACAGGGTCAAAATTATACATACAGGGTCAAAAATTTACATATGCTCACTTAGATTATTAATTCAGAGGTGCTGAAACTTTAAAAATGTCTCTTATCTTACCAAGACCTAGGTCTCTTAACTTCCTGTTAGTGATGATGATCGACTACAGCTGGTAGCTTCTCTGTGCCTTCATAAAAAGAGTTTGTTTACAGCATTCATTGGATTGACCAACCCATAGTAAAATGGGAAAGTCCAAGGAGCTCAGTTGCAGATCTGAGAAAGAGGATCACAGATATACACAACTCCAGAATGTCTCTTGAAGCCATTTCTAAACAACTGCAAATTCCAAGATCAGTTCAAACAATTGTATCCAAGTTAAACCTGAATTGAATTGAATTGAAATTGTGAGGTGTAAACACTTTGTCAAGACACTTTGCTTCAAGAAAACCCAAACTTCTCACCCTCAGCTGAAAGGAAATTGGTTTGGATGGTCAGGAACAACCTGGGAACCACCATGGCACAGCCCTGCCATGAACTGGAAGCTGATGGATCACTGTCTACAGTTCAGATTACCATAGACTAAGAGGCTGCTATCCAAGAAATAACCCCCTGCTCCAAAATTGACAACTTCAAGCTTAACTAAAGTTAGCAGCTGACCATACAGACAAAGAAAAAGCCTTCTGGAGGATAGCTGTATGGTCAGATGAGACAAAGATTGAGTTGGTTGGCCACAATGACCACCATGTACAGAGGGACACTGGACCAGCTGGTGGTGGTAGGTAGGATCATCATGCTTTGGGACTGTTTTGCTGCCAGTGGAACTGGTTCATTGCACAAAGTGGATGGAATAATGAAGAAGAAGGACTACCTCAGAATTCTTCAGCATAAACCATCAGAAACTTGAACATGACTTAGGACTTGGGAGTTACAACAGGACAATGAACTCAAACACGCATCAGAGCTGTCTGTGGAGGATAAAGCAGGCTAACATTAAGCTTAAAACAAGTGCTGACTTCAACGCTATTGAAAATATATGGACCGTGCTTATAAGTCGAGTCCATGCCAAGGAAAAAAAACATTTAATTGAACTCTACCAATTCTATCATGAAGAGTCATAAAATATCCAACCAGAATTCTGCCAGAAGCTTGTTCATGGTAAACAAAAATGTTTGGTCAAAGTGAATCTTGTGAAGAGACATTTTACATATTAGGTGTGCTGTATGTTTATTTTTTGACCCTGTATGTATAATTTTGACCCTGTGTTGATTTCAGAAAACCAAAAGAAAATTCAAACTTGTGCACCAAATTCTAGTGTTTTTTTTTTTTATTAAAGATGTATGCTGTACATTCTGCCACAGAAAAAGAGCAGTTCAAAGAAATTACTGAAAGCTCAAATATTGCCTTGATGTTCATATCCAAGATGACATTCACATCACTGTATGTAAACTTCTGACCGCAACTGTACCTGCTGGGATGCCCATTCACCCTCTGCTCTGACCATGACCCACTCCAGTGGCTCCACCGCATGAAGAATGCCAATGTATGGATCACTCATTGGTATCTGGCCCTTCAACCCTTTAAGTTCGAGGTGGTCCGCAGGCCAGGGGCACAGATGGTGGTGGCAATTTTTTTTATCATGTAAATAGTGTAACTTACTCAGACATTAGTTGATACTTTCAAACAGTTTGTAACTTTTGTAAACTCTTTCACCAGGGGGGATAGTCAGCTGCAGGCCCTGAAATGAAAAATAATGTGTTATATACATGCCTTTGCCCTGGCTGTGTTGCCTGGGAAAGGTCCTAGCAGACAATCTATCTGCACCTCGCCAACCACACAGGTTTTTTAAAAAAAAAAGTAACTTAGCAACTTTTACTCTGTAAAATTTTAAACAAGTTTTTACTCTGTAAATTTTAAATAAGTTACTATTATATTAGCTTTAAAAAGTTACAAGTAATTTTACTTTAGTACAGTTTCACCACAGTAACAGTACTTTTACTTGAGTAAAATAATTGAGTACTTTTTACACCCATGGCTTTCAGTCATGCTAATGTTATCTGGTGTTAACCACAATATTAGCTTTCTGCTGTGCTGAGAACTTTCTGTGTACCAGACAGTGGTGAGACCAGAGCTGTGCATGGGACAGGGTAAAACACTGTACAACTAATACATTATAAAACCACTGAGTCCAGTAGGTTTACATTTGTACAGTGTACAAATTACTGAAAGCCATGGGTGTAAAAAGTACTTAATTATTTTACTCAAGTAAAAGTACTGTTACTATGGTGAAATTGTACTAAAGTAAAATTACTTGTAACTTATTAAAGCTAATTTAATAGTAACTTATTTAAAATTTACAGAGTAAAAACTTGTTTAAAATTTTACAGAGTAAAAGTTGCTAAGTTACTTTTTTTTTTTTTAAACCTGTGTGGTTGGCGAGATGCAGATAGATTGTCTGCTAGGACCTTTCCCAGGCAACACAGTCAGGGCAAAGGCAGAATTCTGGTTGGATATTTTATGACTCTTCATGGTAGAATTGGTAGAGTTCAATTAAATGTTTTTTTTTTTTTCCTTGGCATGGACTCGACTTATAAGCACGGTCCATATATTTTCAATAGGGTTGAAGTCAGCACTTGTTTTAAGCTTAATGTTAGCCTGCTTTATCCTCCACAGACAGCTCTGATGTGTGTTTAGGTTCATTGTCCTGTTGTAAGTCCCAAGTCGTGTTCAAGTGGCAGCAAAACAGTCCCAAAGCATGATGATCCTACCAGCTGGTACCATATAACATGTTATTTTTCATTTCAGGGCCTGCAACTGACTATCCCCCCTGGCGAAAGAGTTTACAAAAGTTACAAACAGTTTGAAAGTATCAACTAATGTCTGAGTAAGTCACACTATTTACATGATAAAAAATTGCCACCACCATCTGTGCCCCCGGCCTGTGGACCACCTCAAACTTAAAGGGTTGAAGGGCCAGATACCAATGAGTGATCCGCACATTGGCATTCTTCATGCGGTGGAGCCACTGGAGTGGGTCATGGTCAGAGCAGAAGGTGAATGGGCATCCCAGCAGGTACAGTTGCAGTCAGAAGTTTACATACAGTGATGTGAAGGTCATCTTGGATATGAATGTCAAGGCAATATTTGAGCTTTCAGTAATTTCTTTGAACTGCTCTTTTTCTGTGGCAGAATGTACAGCATACATCTTTAATTAAAAAAAAAACTAGAATTTGGTGCACAAATTTGAATTTTCTTTTGGTTTTCTGAAATCAACACAGGGTCAAAATTATACATACAGGGTCAAAAAATACATACAGCACACCTAATATTTGGGTAAAATGTCTCTTCACAAGATTCACTTTGACCAAACATTTTTGCTTACCATGAACAAGCTTCTGGCAGAATTCTGGTTGGATATTTTATGACTCTTCATGGTAGAATTGGTAAAGTTCAATTAAATGTTTTTTTTTTTTCCCTTGGCATGGACTCGACTTATAAGCACGGTCCATATATTTTCAATAGGGTTGAAGTCAGCACTTGTTTTAAGCTTAATGCTAGCCTGCTTTATCCTCCACAGACAGCTCTGATGTGTGTTTAGGTTCATTGTCCTGTTGTAAGTCCCAAGTCGTGTTCAAGTTTCTGATGGTTTATGCTGAAGAATTCTGAGGTAGTCCTTCTTCTTCATTATTCCATCCACTTTGTGCAATGAACCAGTTCCACTGGCAGCAAAACAGTCCCAAAGCATGATGATCCTACCAGCTGGTCCAGTGTCCCTCTGTACATGGTGGTCATTGTGGCCAACCAACTCAATCTTTGTCTCATCTGACCATACAGCTATCCTCCAGAAGGCTTTTTCTTTGTCTGTATGGTCAGCTGCTAACTTTAGTTAAGCTTGAAGTTGTTTATAATGTATAAGTTGTACAGTGTTTTACCCAGTCCCATGCACTGCTCTGGTCTCACCACTGTCTGGTACACAGAAAGTTCTCAGCACAGCAGAAAGCTAATATTGTGGTTACCACCAGATAACATTAGCATTACTGAAAGCCATGGGTGTAAAAAATACTCAATTATTTTACTCAAGTAAAAGTACTGTTACTGTGGTGAAACTGTACTAAAGTAAAATTTACTTGTAATTATATATATATATATATATATATATATATATATATATATATATATATATATATATATACACACAACCCCGATTCCAAAAAAGTTGGTACAAAGTACAAATTATAATTAAAAACAGAAAGCAATAATTTACAAATCTCAAAAACTGATATTGTATTCACAATAGAACATAGACAACATATCAAATGTCGAAAGTGAGACATTTTGAAAATTCATGCCAAATATTGGCTCATTTGAAATTTCATGACAGCAACACATCTCAAAAAAGTTGGGACAGGGGCAATAAGAGGCTGGAAAAGTTAAAGGTACAAAAAAGGAACAGGTGGAGGACCAAATTGCAACTCATTAGGTCAATTGGCAATAGGTCATTAACATGACTGGGTATAAAAAGAGCATCTTGGAGTGGCAGCGGCTCTCAGAAGTAAAGATGGGAAGAGGATCACCAATCCCCCTAATTCTGTGCCGACAAATAGTGGAGCAATATCAGAAAGGAGTTTGACAGTGTAAAATTGCAAAGAGTTTGAACATATCATCATCTACAGTGCATAATATCATCAAAAGATTCAGAGAATCTGGAAGAATCTCTGTGTGTAAGGGTCAAGGCCGGAAAACCATACTGGGTGCCCGTGATCTTCGGGCCCTTAGACAGCACTGCATCACATACAGGCATGCTTCTGTATTGGAAATCACAAAATGGGCTCAGGAATATTTCCAGAGAACATTATCTGTGAACACAATTCACCGTGCCATCCGCCATTGGCAGCTAAAACTCTATAGTTCAAAGAAGAAGCCATATCTAAACATGATCCAGAAGCGCAGACGTCTTCTCTGGGCCAAGGCTCATTTAAAATGGACTGTGGCAAAGTGGAAAACTGTTCTGTGGTCAAACGAATCAAAATTTGAAGTTCTTTATGGAAATCAGGGACGACGTGTCATTCGGACTAAAGAGGAGAAGGACGACCCAAGTTGTTATCAACGCTCAGTTCAGAAGCCTGCATCTCTGATGGTATGGGGTTGCATTAGTGTGTGTGGCATGGGCAGCTTACACATCTGGAAAGACACCATCAATGCTGAAAGGTATATCCAGGTTCTAGAGCAACATATGCTCCCATCCAGACAACGTCTCTTTCAGCGAAGACCTTGCATTTTCCAACATGACAATGCCAAACCACATACTGCATCAATTACAGCATCATGGCTGCATAGAAGAAGGGTCCGGGTACTGAACTGGCCAGGCTGCAGTCCAGATCTTTCACCCATAGAAAACATTTGGCACATCATAAAACGGAAGATACGACAAAAAAGACATAAGACAGTTGAGCAACTAGAATCCTACATTAGACAAGAATGGGTTAACATTCCTATCCCTAAACTTGAGCAACTTGTCTCCTCAGTCCCCAGACGTTTACAGACTGTTGTAAAGAGAAAAGGGGATGTCTCACAGTGGTAAACATGGCCTTGTCCCAACTTTTTTGAGATGTGTTGTTGTCATGAAATTTAAAAATCACCTAATTTTTCTCTTTAAATGATACATTTTCTCAGTTTAAACATTTGATATGTCATCTATGTTCTATTCTGAATAAAATATGGAATTTTGAAACTTCCACATCATTGCATTCCGTTTTTATTTACAATTTGTACTTTGTCCCAACTTTTTTGGAATCGGGGTTTTGTGTATATATATATATATATATATATATATATATAAAATGGCATGCCGTTCAGGAAATTAATCTTTGAATATATTGAATGAAACTTTGAATATATTGAATAATGAAACCCTGAATATATGGAATGAAACTTTGAATATATGGAATGAAATCCTGAATATATGGAATTAAACTTTGAATATATGGAATCAAACCCTGAATATATGGAATGAAACTTTGAATATATGGAATCAAACCCTGAATATATGGAATTAAACTTTGAATATATGGAATCAAACCCTGAATATATGGAATTAAACTTTGAATATATGGAATCAAACCCTGAATATATGGAATTAAACTTTGAATATACGTACGGAATCAAACCCTGAATATATGGAATTAAACTTTGTATTCTGCCCCCGCTCCCACAGCTCGGCAGATAGACAACTGGTCCCAAGAAAAACTCTGACTCAAAGGAGAGTATTAGAGTATATTGAGAAACGCTGTAAAACTCAACAAACGAAATTTACAAATTAGTTTTATATACAGTAAATACCGTTATACAAATATGCTTTAGCTTCCGGCGAATGTTAATGGCAAAATTAATGTATATGCTAATGCTAACATTCGCCTCGATCGGCGAATGCACAAGCATAGATTTAGACTTAGACAGACTTTAATGATCCACGAGGGAAATGACTTTGTCACCATAGCTTCGTTGCACATAAAAGAAGTAAACACTAATAAAACCACAAGCATTCATCAGAGTGTTAACAATGTCTTTATTGTTTAAAATAGCCGTAACCAAATCCCAAGCCGACTGACTCATTTTTGCTGCAGGACGGCAGCAGTGCCTTCATGACGTCAGCCAAGTTTCATTCCATATATTTGGAGTTTCATTCCATATATTCAGAGTTTCAATCTTTGAATATATGGAATGAAACTCTGAATATATTGAATGAAACTTTGAATATATTGAATGAATCCCTGAATATATTGAATGAAACTTTGAATATATGGAATGAAACCCTGAATATATGGAATGAAACTTTGAATATATGGAATGAATCCCCCAATATATTGAATGAAACTTTGAATATATGGAATGAATCCCCCAATATATTGAATGAAACTTTAAATATATCGAATGAATCCCCCAATATATTGAATGAAACTTTTAATATATTGAATGAATCCTTCAAATATATTGAATGAAACTTTGAATATATGGAATGAAACCCTGAATATATGGAATGAAACTCTGAATATATGGAATGAAACTCTGAATATATGGAATGAAACTTGGCTGACGTCATGAAGGCACTGCCGCTGTCCGGCAGCAAAAATGAGTCAGTCGGCTCGGGATTTGGTTGCGGCTATTTTAAACAATAAAGACATTGTTAACACTCTGGCGAATGCTTGTGGTTTTATTAGTGTTTACTTCTTTTATGTGCAACAAAGCTACGGTGACAAAGTCATTTCCCTTGTGGATCATTAAAGTCTGTCTAAGTCTAAATCTATGCTTGTGCATTCGCTGATTGCGGCGAATGTTAGCATTAGCATATACATTCATTTTGCCATTAACATTAGCCGGAAGCTAACACATATTTGTATATCGGTATTTTCTGTATATAAAACTAATTTGTAAATTTTGTTTGTCGAGTTTTACAGCGTTTCTCAATATACTCTAATACTCTCCTCTGAGTCAGAGTTTTTCTTGGGACCTGTTGTCTATCTGCTGAGCTGTGGGAGCAGGGGCAGAATACAAAGTTTCATTCCATATATTCAGGGTTTCATTCCATATATTCAGGATTTCATTCAATATATTCAAAGATTAATTTCCTGAATGGCATGCCATTTTATATATATATATATATATATATATATATATATATATATATATATATATATATATATATATATATATATATATTTTTTTTTTTTTTTTTTTGTATTATTTTGGTTTTCACCAAATCATGAATACTTGTTGAATACTTGAACTTTGTTAACAATGAGTGATAAGTTAATTCAAACCAATATGTTGGATTAAGGGTGGCACGGTGGTGTAGTGGTTAGCACTGTCGCCTCACAGCAAGAAGGCCCTAGGTTCAAGCCCAGTGGCCGGTGAGAGCCTTTCTGTGTGGAGTTTGCATGTTCTCCCCGTGTCTGTGTGGGTTTCCTCCAGATGCTCTGGTTTCCCCCACAGTCCAAAGACATGCAGATTAGGTTAATTGATGGCTCTAAATTGACTATGAGTGTGAATGGTTGTTTGTCTCTGTCAGTGCGTTTACATGCACATCGAAATCGAGCTACTGTCGGTAATCGAGCTAAGGGTCCCAGCAGGGGTGCCAGAGAAATCCAATCCTACATGCACACAAGGAAATCGAGCTATTGTGTGAGGTACATTGTGCACCCGAGCCACAGGTGGCGCTACACGCCCCATCATGTTGGTACACGTCTGGTTGTCGTCATGAAGAAGAGCTATTCAAGAGTATACACAAAGTTATCAGCAGTGTTGCCAGATACTGCTGACGTTTTCCAGCCCAAAACATGTTCAAATCCAACAAAATGCACTTAAAACCTCCCAATCTGGCAACACTGGCAGTTCCGTGTTCACAAATTTCGTGCTCAAGTTGTTAGGCTTGCTCTAACAGACTGTCTACAAACTGTCCTGCGCAGACCACTGTTTTGTAAGACAACTTATTTTGCACAATTGTATATTTTTCTAAAGTCCATTTTTTGCTAACAAAAAAAAAAAAATTTTTTTTGCTTGCAATTTAGAGTAGAGTGGGGGAAAAAGCCCCCCTTAAGGAAAATTCAGTTTTTCTCCAAGTTGAAATGAACCATGTGTTTAGTTTTATCACAGTTTTTGACAACAGTGACATGAACAATAATGCCACCTAAAGTTTGCCTAAAGTTAATACTTTTTTTTTTTAACAAAAACAAACATTGTGCCAAGGGGGCCTTTACCCCCCCCCCCCCCAGTGGGGTAAAAGGCCCCCTGAGGTGGGGCAATAGGCCCCCTCACTCAAAAAAAGCTGTTTGGATAGCAAAAATGTTTACTTAGTCTCGTCACTTGTCACTTCCGGAAGGGGCAGTGCTGAAGTAAGTAGCTCGACTACGTAGCTCGATAGGATATACATGCACTAAGTAGCTTGGCTAAAGGGGGCGTCGTGGCTTAGGTGGATAAGGCGCCATATCATAAATCTGGGGACCCCGGGTTCGATTCCAGCCCGAGGTCATTTCCTGATCCCTCCCCGTCTCTCTCTCCCGCTCATTTACTGTCTCTACGCTGTCCTATCCAATAATAAAGCTGAAAAAAAGAAAATATCAAAAATATCTAAAAAAGTAGCTCGGCTAAAATTGCATAATCTAGGTCGTGTAGCTCGATTACAAGAAATCAAGTTCGGTTCGATTTCAGCCTAGCTAAGATGTTTCCATGGCATTTAGAACTTTGATTTCAGATTTTCTCTATGTGCATGTAAACGCACTGTGTGTCAACCCTGCAAAAACCTGGTGACTTGTCCAGGGTTTACCCCGCCTCTCGCCTATAATCAGCTGGGATAGGCTCCAGCTTGCCTACGACCCTGTAGAATAGGATAAGTGGCTACAGATAATGGATGGATGTTGGATTGAATTATCTATTCATCCATCCATCCACTCGCTGTCCTTTATGCAGTTATCCAATCAGCCAGTAAAGTGGCAGCATCACAATGCACAATATCATACAGATACATGTCTCGAGCTTCAGTTAATGTTCACATCAAACATCAGAATGTAAAAAATTCTGATCTGTGATTTTAATAATGGAATGGATGTCGGTACCAGATGAGGTTTGAGTATTTAAGAAACTGTTGATCTCCTGGGATTTTCACACACAACAGTGTCTGGAGGGTACACAGACTTGTGAACAAAAAAACAAAATCCCACATTAAGTGAGTGACAGTTTTGTGAGTGAAGATGCCTTGTTCATAAGAGAGATCAGAGCACTGGCGGCTCGTTAATAGGGGCGATTTGGGCGACGCACTCCCAAACAGGGAGGGAGATTTTTTTTTTATCTACTCCTACTACCACGGCAACAGTAATGTCATTGTCCAATCAGGCTAAGGTCGCGCCTGGTGTAGCCACGCCCTTTTGGGGCGATTTCTGTCAGGTTCAGATTTGCCCCAAAATCTCCCATTGACACTAATGGTACGTACGTTTTTTTCGAAAATCATGCTCCCAATGCATTTTCTATTAGGTTTTATGTGCTCGCACAAGCAGCGTGCTTACGTCATACGCCTGTTGTGCCGCGCAAGTGTTGCCAGTTTAAATGGCAGTTTAACATTGCCATGTTTTTGTTTTACCAATGGCAGTTTAACATTGCCATGCTTGGAATATTTCAGTAGCCTCAAGTTCTCTCTGACTTGGTGTAAATTAAGCATATTTTCAGTTTTTATATATTGTACAGTATGTGTTCATTGGAGCCAGCAGCACCTTACCTTTTTTCCAACTTGTTAAGCCAAGTTGCACTGACTACAAAACCTTGTGTGTATATAGCTAAATAACTAAAGCCTTTTGTGTTCATTGACATGCTTGTAATACTTTAAATTTCCTTTTAAGGCATGGCTTTCTGGAGGAATTCTTGGGAAAAAAAAAACTGCAGAATTTATTTAGAATTATTATTTGTTGTTAAAATGGTGCAATTCCATATTAAAAAAACCCCACATAATTAAGCTGTACGTTTGTTTGATGGTTCTGCTTTTCTTCATCTTTTTCAAAACTTAAACACTTGTTTTGGATTTATATCCTGCCACTTTAATTGCATTCTTTAGAATTGAAGAAATTAGAATATGTTTATAATTAAGAATTTGTGTCTACTTCTTATAGAATACTGGAATAATATGAGAAAATAAATGAGTAATGTAATATTAATTGATTGTGATGCCAAATGTTTTGCTTTGAAGGCTTCACAATGAATCTTCCTTAGTTTTAGCCTGGCAAGCCAGACTAAATGTGAATATTTGCCACTCGTAGGCAAAAATATTTTTGGCCGCTAGGCGGGTGGGTCTAGTTTACTAGGCTACCTTATGCCGCTTTTCCACTACAAACGCGGCTGAGCCGTGCCGTGCCGAGTCGAGCTGAGTCAGGCTGAGCGGGGCTGTTGGAGTTGCATTTCGACTACAACCGCGCTGAACCGTGCTGGCTGGAAGTGGGTGGACACATTGGGTGGAGTTAGCGAAAGTGGGTGGATGTCATGTGATGTCGTTAAGCAGCGCAAACAGTGACATCAGTGACAGTGGCGGAACAAGTCAGAGCCGGGCCGGGGGCGGGGCAAATGACCAGGCCCTTTATTAAAGCTTATCATAACATCATTTTAGGCTACAAAATGTCCGCAACTGCGGTGTTTACCAATTTCAACACTACCGGGTGCAACTATGTTATTTAGTACATCAAGTCCTTCAAACGAACATGTAACTCAGAAACAAAAAACATTAGGATACTGTACATGGCTCATAATAAAACATCAATAGCCTATACTGCGCACATTATTTGAAGGGCATACGAACGAGCGCTCAGAGGTTGCAACGGTGACAGGAAGAGTCAGAAATAAAAGGAGGGCGGTGCAAACCTCACTGAATGCACTGTGTTTACCAATTTCAACACTACGGGGTGCAACTATGTTATTTTGTACATTAAGTCCTTCAAACGAACATGCAACTCAGAAACAAAAAAACATTAGGCGACATACTGTACATGGCTCATAATAAAACATCAATAGCCTACTGCGCGCATTATTTGAAGGGCATACGGCGAGCCTTGCGCTCCGCGAACTCGTCCACGATGCTCTGTATGTCACTGATTCAGTGATCTTTTAAGCAGTAGTCTCACGACCCGAATAGTAAACAATAAACATGGAGGACATGGAGTCGTTAGTGTTGCTGGTCTTGGTGCTGTGGCTTGTTGTCACCGACAACGCGGACAGATACTGGCAAGAGCGTATAGATGAGGTGAGGTGCATAAGGCTTCAGAAATTCTCGTAATTCGTAATTATTCTTCTTCCGGGTTTGCAGTGTTTACAGATCCCAGCGCGCTCGCGGGGCGTGTGAGGACACTCCTCCTCACCAATCAGTGCACAGGGGAGTGTCTGCTCATGCCCCCAGCCTCACTCGGCACGGCTTGGCTCGCTTCAGCCCCACTCCAAAACGGTGCGAGTTTTAGGGGCTAAGCAGGGCTGAAGTGAGCCAAGCCGTGCTGGTTTTTGGTAGTCGAAACGCGAGCCGTGTCGGGCTGAAGTGAGCTGAAGCGAGCTGAAAAAGGGTAGTGGAAAAGGGCCATTAGTTTGCCACCTTTAACTTGTTTAGTGTTGCCACCTAGTGGAGAGAAGAGATATTGTCTATATTGATATCTGAATTTACCAGGCAAAAACAAGTTCGGCCAATTGATTTGCTACCTAGGTCAATTTACTTCAGTCCTGTGGACATTACGGTCCGTGTAGACATAACGGGGGAAAATTGCCCCCCCGAAAAAAAATTCAGGAGCCGCCGCTGGATCAGAGGTTTGATATGTTTATGTGTCAGTGGTTTCTGAAATACTCAGTCCAGCCCATCTAGAACAAACAATCATCAATCTTTGCTTTCAGAGTGTAACTAACATGTTTAAAGTTTGGTCAAGGCTATCCATGTTGCCTTTAGCCTATTTTTCACCCTGGATGATGATAGAACAGCAGATAAAACCTTTGACAGAACATTAGATCAACAGAATTTTTCAAATATTACAAACCAATTACTTAACAATTATTCACTGAGGGCGAGGTGAATATTTGTGAATAATAACCAAGACAAAGTTGAGGTTATTATTCACTGATATTCACTAAGCCTGAGGTGGATAATTATTTTAGTATAAATACACAGGTGATTATCTAAAAAATAAATAAATAAATTGTATTTTAAAAAATAATTTCTTTCAATCTTCAAAAGCAACATACAAATGTAATGCGCTCACTTATCTATGGAAGTCACATAAAATACTTTGTTTTGAAATAGATAAAATAAATCACAATTCCACCTTACCTTTGAATAGTTTTAGACCAAACTTCATGGCATCTTTAATGCTTTTAGGAACAGCATTTTCTTTCATAATTTGTAATTCTTCCTCACTTACAGTGACAAAGCGATTGGCCGCCATTTTGCCGAGTCGCTCGAAGTGATCATTGAGAAATATTCAGAATTTCTTGACCAATCAGTGCAGGTAATTTCCTATAATCACCTGTGTATTTATAATAATAATAATAATACAACTAACACCACAGGAGAATCAATTATCTCCCAGAGATATAGTGAATTCATTTTCTAAATGGCTGTTAGAAATTTGTTATGCTGCCACAATTTACCTTCTTTTGATGCTTCCTTTCTTTCTGTCATCACCAGTATTTTTTTATCTCTCCTTGAATGTTTTCTCCCTGAATGTATTTTTTTTTATCAATTTACTTGGCTGCAGGGAACAGAGTATATAGGCAGAGCATAGCAACACACTGTTGTGTGTGTGCGCGCGCGCGCATATGTGTGACTCTTGGCAGTATTTGCTGATATTTTCTAGACACTCTTCAACTCGATTTGTCAAACCAAAAGAGAAAAGGTCAGACCCTCTGCATCTGCCCAAGTGCCTGGCTCCACTGTCTCTTTCTTCTACAGAGTCTGCTTCACTACAGGGGGAAAAAAATGCAAGAGCCTTCTTTATCAAGCTTTCACTAAACTCCAGGATACCATATGTAGAAGTGTGGAGGAATTTATACAACCACTTGTATATGATTTTGTGAATGGTTATTGTTAGGCTTACAGGTAGGTTTTATGGTTTCTCTTCTGAATTTACCTGCATTACATCATACTGTAGATTTAGTGGTTAGCACTGTTGCCTCACAGCAAGAAGGTTCTGGGTTCGAGCCCAGCAGCTGACGGGGGCCTTTCTGTGTGGAGTTAGAAGAAGAAAGAAGAAACCTTTATTTGTCACGTGCACACTTCAAGCACAATGAAATTCATGCTCTGTATTTAACCCATCTGAAGCAGTGAACACACGTGCACGCACACTCAGAGCAGTGGGCAGCCACACCAGAGCGCCCGGGGGAGTTAGCATGTTCTCCCTGTATTTGCGTGGGTTTCCTCCGGGTGCTCCGGTTTCCCCCACAGTTCAAAGACATGCAGTTAGGGTAACATGGGACGGCCTTGGGCTGAAGTGCCCAAGAGTGGCGGCGTGTATTTATGCAGCGGCTTTGCTTTCCTATGATGAACTAAATTTCATTGTACATTTGTGCAGTGACAATAAAGGTATTCTATTCTATTTTGAAAGTCTTCATGATGGCAATCATGTTTGATTAGATTCTAAATCAGTCCTAGACATTACAATATACATGGCATATTGCCAATTTGCTTGTCTGGTGAGATTAAAGTCAGTTAATTTGACATTAGTAGTTTCTGGAATAACTAGGAATGCTTTCATCATCAGACTGTGGATGATGAAGGGGAGGATGTTTTGTATGAAAACAAATGATATTGGAATTCTCTACAGTCCTGACAATCAAATGCACTATTGCAGAGGTAATCAATTGGCAAACTATGGTCCCAATAAAGTATGCCATTGGTTTGAACCAAGAATTTAAATATACTGGAGCAGAAGGCATGAAAAAATGCCCATGGTTCAATGAGATCAGTTGTTTTAAACGTGAACCAGTGCAGTTTCTGTAGTTGATCCTCTGATGCAAGCAATCACATGCACTTATGTAAATTATTTAGCTGAATGCAACTCATTGAAAAAATGAAAGTTTTAAGAGTCATGTTGATTTTGTTTATTTCATTTACCCTGTCTGGTCTGATTAGTGAGGTGACATTAGCTTGTTAAAAACAACAACATAAAAAATCTAAATCACTGACAAAAGCAGAATGGTTAAAGATAAATGGACAAAGAATTTATTTATTGTTTGCTTCAAGTTCAAAACATATGCACTGCAAAAAAGACATCAAACAAAAAGTATCTTGAATATAGTCAAATTTCAATATCAATATTACAATAAATATAAGGTTATTAAACTGATTTCAAAACATTTATTTAGTACTAATTTCAAACTTGAAATATTCTTGTTCTATTTGTATATAATTTTGCTTAATTCTGTTTCTTCATGTGCAGCAGTAAAAGACCTTGGAGTGATTATTGACCCCAGTCTTTCATTCGAAACTCACATTGATAACATCACCCGGATAGCTTTCTTTCATCTCAGAAATATTGCAAAGATAAGAAATTTAATGTCATTGCGTGATGCAGAAAAACTAGTCCATGCTTTCGTTACCTCCAGGTTGGATTATTGTAATGCCTTACTGTCTGGATGTTCCAATAAGTGCATAAACAAGCTCCAGTTAGTTCAAAATGCAGCAGCAAGAGTCCTTACTAGAACTAGAAAATATGACCATATCACGCCTGTCTTATCCACACTGCATTGGCTCCTAATCAAATTTAGTATTGATTATAAAATACTACTATTGATCTTTAAAGCACTAAATGGTCTCGCACCACAGTACCTGAGTGAACTTCTGCTCCTCTATGACCCGCCATGCCTACTTAGATCAAAAGGTGCAGGCTATCTGCTGGTACCTCGTATAGTGAAGGCTACATCAGGGGGCAGAGCCTTTTCTTACAAAGCCCCACAGTTATGGAACAGCCTTCCAAGTAATGTTCGGGAATCAGACACAGTCTCAGCATTTAAGTCTAGGCTGAAAACATATCTGTTTAGTCAAGCCTTTTGTTAATGGTGTTTATGAGGTAAAGGTGTAGATCTAGAGGGTTCTCAGACATAGAGTGTTTTGGTAAACTGGGATGTATGGATGCTGTCAGTCCCCACTCGCTTGCTCACTCGAGTTTGTTGACGGTGTAGTGGCTGGCTGCTTTATGTCCCGGGGCTCCCTCATGCCTGTGTTACCTTCTGGCTCTCTCCTTTTAGTTATGCTGTCATAGTTAGTTGCCGGAGTCCCTGCTTGTACTCGGTGCAATATGTATACTGCTCCTACTTATTCAGGTGACATTGGGCATACCTAACAACCTGTGTTTTCTTTCCCTCCCCCCCCCCCCACCCCAAATCTGTCCCTCTGAGTTACATGGAGTCAACAGGAAATCTTTTGGTGGAGAGGGTGGAGACCTCGACTGGCTATCGTAGCCTGCAGGGAATCGGCCGTCAGACTTTCTGTCGCATGTCCCAGACCTGGTGAAATGTAACTGAATTGTCTTGGCCAGCCCTAAGGGTCCCATCTGCATCTCATCATTGCTGAGGAGTGTGCTCCCATCACCCAATCGAGCATCCAGCCAGAGCAGGTCATGATATATTTTTTACCATATTAACATGCAATTGTTGTGTGTTATGCCTGATGTAAAGACTCTCATCTCTGCGAGCCTACCACACAGATTTAATACTTGTCATTTTTAGGGCATACCTAACAACATGTGTTTTCTTTCTCTCCCCCCCAATCTGTCCCTCTGAGTTACATGTTGGTCCTGGGATTGAGATGCTGGCCTCTTCTGCCCCTCGGACCTGCTTGATCCATCCTGGTGCCCTGTGTCTGGTCTGAGTTTTATCGCACCGCTCCTGTGAAGGACGGCCCCATGAGGACAGTTGAGGGTTATACCTGGAGGTTGCTCTGGACTCTTACAGTAATGCTTTTATGGCTGAGGACTACAGTTGTCTTGCTAACTTTAGGACTGCAGTTATCATGAACAGTTTTGCACTCAAGTTTCCATCAATGAAGAGTTATAACATCAACGAAACTGTCCTCATGTTAAAACTGTTAATATTATAGTCAGGCTGTCTGTTGTTGCCCAAATGAGGATGTGTTCCCTTTTGAGTCTAGTTCCTCTCGAGGTTTCTTCCTCATGTCGTCTGAGGGAGTTTTTCCTTGCCACCATCGCCACAGGCTTGCTCATTGGGGATAGATTAGGGATAAAATTAGCTCATGTTTTAAGTCGTTCAAATTCTGTAAAGCTGCTTTGCAACAATGTTTATTGTTAAAAGCGCTATACAAATAAACTTGATTTGACTTAATTTAATTGTTTATTTCTGAAAAGATAAATTCTTATCAACTAAGATAATGTAAAGCTTTAAATGAATATACAGTATCTAGATGTAGGTTTATAGTCCTACTTTATTTGGTTGTTTAATCTTGTAATAGGAAATACAAGATAAATTTGAATAAACTCAAGATATTTTCACTTTTTGCAGTGTGTCTTTTCTCTGTTCAGAGGCACAAGTGGGAATGTGAAGTGCCAGTGCAGAACCATTTCAAATTGTGCCTTATTTATGAACTAACCATTCGTTGTTAAGCATAAAATGTAACTTTTGCCACTATTCAGTCATGTTATCTTGCCTATTTGGACCTTTGTGAGCAAGGAAGTTTATGTCACTGGACCTTCACAGATTTTAATTGGATATGCATGCACATTATTATTATTATTATTATTATTATTATTAATTTATTTATTTTACTTAAAGTGAAGAGCTTTTTTTCAGATTTCCTGATTTAAATCTTATTTTAGAATCTTATATTGTTGGGTTTTATTTTTTATTTTTTTTATTTTGCTGTTTTGATGTCTCATCTCATCTCATCTCATTATCTCTAGCCGCTTTATCCTTCTACAGGGTCGCAGGCAAGCTGGAGCCTATCCCAGCTGACTACGGGCGAAAGGCGGGGTACACCCTGGACAAGTCGCCAGGTCATCACAGGGCTGACACATAGACACAGACAACCATTCACACTCACATTCACACCTACGGTCAATTTAGAGTCACCAGTTAACCTAACCTGCATGTCTTTGGACTGTGGGGGAAACCGGAGCACCCGGAGGAAACCCACGCGGACACGGGGAGAACATGCAAACTCCACACAGAAAGGCCCTCGCCGGCCCCGGGGCTCGAACCCAGGACCTTCTTGCTGTGAGGCGACAGCGCTAACCACTACACCACCGTGCCGCCCTGTTTTGATGTACCATGCCTCATATTGCAACTGATCAGTCAGCCTAAAAGAGATCAAATGCACACATCATCATATTTGGAACAATAGTGTTCTTTCTCCTCTTCCTTTCTGTGAAATGTTAAGTGGACCAGAAAGGCTTTATTTCACAAGTAGTATTCATCCAGGACCAAAAAAAGCCTTTGTGCTATATTTTTCTCTATTATTCAAAATCAATGAGATTATAAAATGCACAAGAGTGACAGATGTGTCAAATCTCTGTGAAACCTGATACAGTTTTGATTCAGAGTTAGGAAAAGCAAACAGTTTCACTTTGGTTATCCTGGAACTACCAAACATATTAAACATATGAAATTAACATGCAAAATTACAACTCAGTCTACCAATTTCTGCTTAAGGTGCAATAGTTTGATATTAGGATGGGAACTGTGTTGTGTGTTGTGAATCATACACCAAGAAAAAAAAATCTAATACATGCAATATACACCAATCAGCCAGAATACTAAAACCACTAACAGGTGAAATGAATAACATTGATTATCTCATTACAATGGCACCTGTCAATGAGGCAGCAAGAGAACAGTCAGTTCTTGAAGTTGATGTGCTGGAAGCAGGAAAAATAGGCAAGTGTAAGGATCCGAACGACTTTGACAAGGACCAAATTGTGAGGGCTAGATGACTGGGTTTGAGCATGTCCAAAATGGCATGTCTTGTGGGGTGTTCCCGATATGCAGTGGTTAGTACCTACCAAAAGTGGCTCAAGGAAGGACAACTGGTGAACCAGCAACAGGATGATGGGTGTCGAAGGCTCACTGATTTGCATGGGGCACGAAGGCTAGCCCATATGGTCCAATCCCACAGAAGAGCTAATGGAGCACAAACTGCTGAAAAAAGTTAATGCTGGCTAAAACAGAAAGGTACTAACTTTTTCAGCAGTTTGTGCCAGTTCACCAGTTCTCCTTCCTTGGAGCACTTTTGGTAGGTACTAACCACTGCATACCAGGAAAAAGATGTGCCATTTTGGACATGCTCAGACCCAGTCATCTAGCCATCATGATTTGGCCCTTGTCAAAATTGCTCAGATCCTTACGCTTACCCATTTTTCCTGCTTCCAACACATCAACTTCAAGAACTGACTGTTCTCTTGCTGCCTAATATATCCCAACTCTTGACAGGTCCCATTGTAATGAGATAATTAAATAATATTGGCTGGCGTTGAGTGGTATATCAGATATCATCAATATCATATATTCCTTTCAGATAGTATGATATTGAATGAATTGACGACAAGTTCAATATCATGCTAGGTGAATGGAATATATATGATATACCATAAAAAGCCGTCCATCCATCTATCCATTATCTGTAGCCGCTTATCCTGTGCAGCTACAGATAATAGGTGGATGGATGACATTCACACCTATGGTCAATTTAGAGCCACCAATTAGCCTAACCTGCATGTCTTTGGACTGTGAGGGAAACTGAAGCACCTGGAGGAAACCCACGCAGACACAGGGAGAACATGCAAACTCCACACAGAAAGGCCCTCATCAGCCATGGATGGATGGAACTTCATAATCTTTATCTCCTTCGGACACAAGGAAAAAATGCTATGGAACTTCATGCTATGGAACTTCATGTGTACAATTATACACATTATGTCTGAAGGGATTAAAAAGGAAAAAATACCACAGTATACTTGAAACATCTGATGCAGATTTAAAGACAAATGGTGGGCACAAAATACACTTCATTTCACACACACACACACACATTATCTCTAGCCGCTTTATCCTTCTACAGGGTCGCAGGCAAGCTGGAGCCTATCCCAGCTGACTACGGGCAAAAGGCGGGGTACACCCTGGACAAGTCACCAGGTCATCACAGGGCTGACACATACAACCATTCACACCTACGGTCAATTTAGAGTCACCAGTTAACCTAACCTGCATGTCTTTGGACTGTGGGGGAAACCGGAGCACCCGGAGGAAACCCACGCGGACACGGGGAGAACATGCAAACTCCGCACAGAAAGGCCCTCGCCGGCCCCGGGGCTCGAACCCAGGACCTTCTTGCTGTGAGGCGACAGCGCTAACCACTACACCACCGTGCCGCCTCACTTCATTTCAATATTTTAAAATTATCTGCTTCTCAGATTTCTCTGAGAAGTCTTCTGAGTAATCTTTGGGTCCTAGGCAAGCACTGCAAAAAATTATACAACCCCGATTCCAAAATAGTTGGGACAAAGTACAAATTGTAAATAAAAATGGAATGCAATGATGTGGAAGTTGCAAAATTCCATATTTTATTCAGAATAGAACATAGATGACATACCAAATGTTTAAACTGAGAAAAATTTATCATTTAAAGAGAAAAATTAGGTGATTTTAAATTTCATGACAACAACACATCTCAAAAAAGTTGGGACAAGGCCATGTTTACCACTGTGAGACATCCCCTTTTCTCTTTACAACAGTCTGTAAATGTCTGGGGACTGAGGAGACAAGTTGCTCAAGTTTAGGGATAGGAATGTTAACCCCTTCTTGTCTAATGTTGGATTCTAGTCGCTCAACTGACTTAGATCTTTTTTGTCGTATCTTCCGTTTTATGATGCGCCAAATGTTTTCTATGGGTGAAAGATCTGGACTGCAGGCTGGCCAGTTCAGTACCCGGACCCTTCTTCTACGCAGCCATGATGCTGTAATTGATGCAGTATGTGGTTTGGCATTGTCATTTTGGAAAATGCAAGGTCTTCCCTGAAAGAGACGTCATCTGGATGGGAGCATATGTTGCTCTAGAACCTGGATATACCTTTCAGCATTGATGGTGTCTTTCCAGATGTGTAAGCTGCCCATGCCACACGCACTAATGCAACCACATACCATCAGAGATGCAGACTTCTGAACTGAGTGCTAATAACAACTCGGGTTGTCCTTCTCCTCTTTAGTCCGAATGACACGGCGTCCCTGATTTCCATAAAGAACTTCAAATTTTGATTTGTCTGACTACAGAACAGTTTTCCACTTTGCCATAGTCCATTTTAAATGAGCCTTGGCCCAGAGAAGACGTCTGCGCTTCTGGATCATGTTTAGATACGGCTTCTTCTTTGAACTATAGAGTTTTAGCTGGCAACGGTGGATGGCATGGTGAATTCTGTTCACAGATAATGTTCTCTGGAAATATTCCTGAGCCCATTTTGTGATTTCCAATACAGAAGCATGCCTGTATGTGATGCAGTGCCGTCTAAGGGCCCAAAGATCACGGGCACCCGGTATGGTTTTCCGGCCTTGACCCTTACACACAGAGATTCTTCCAGATTCTCTGAATCTTTTGATGATATTATCAAATCAAATCAAGTTTATTTGTATAGCGCTTTTAACAATAAACATTGTCGCAAAGCAGCTTTACAGAATTTGAACGACTTAAAACATGAGCTAATTTTATCCCTAATCTATCCCCAATGAGCAAGCCTGTGGTGACGGTGGCAAGGAAAAACTCCCTCAGACGACATGAGGAAAAAACCTCGAGAGGAACCAGACTCAAAAGGGAACCCATCCTCATTTGGGCAACAACAGACAGCCTGACTATAATATTAACAGTTTTAACAGGTATAACCCTCAACTGTCCTCATGGGGCCGTCCTTCACAGGAGCGGTGCGATAAAACTCCGACCAGACACAGGGCACCAGGATGGATCAAGCAGGTCTGAGGGGCAGAAGAGGCCAGCATCTCAATCCCAGGATCAACATGTAACTCAGAGGGACAGATTGGGGGGGGGGGGGGAAGAGAGAGAAAGAAAACACAGGTTGTTAGGTATGCCCTAAATGATATTATGCACTGTAGATGATGATATGTTCAAACTGAGAGCCGCTGCCACTCCAAGATGCTCTTTTTATACCCAGTCATGTTAATGACCTATTGCCAATTGACCTAATGAGTTGCAATTTGGTCCTCCAGCTGTTCCTTTTTTGTACCTTTAACTTTTCCAGCCTCTTATTGCCCCTGTCCCAACTTTTTTGAGATGTGTTGCTGTCATGAAATTTCAAATGAGCCAATATTTGGCATGAAATTTCAAAATGTCTCACTTTCGACATTTGATATGTTGTCTATGTTCTATTGTGAATACAATATCAGTTTGTAAATTATTGCATTCCGTTTTTATTTACAATTTGTACTTTGTCCCAACTTTTTTGGAATCGGGGTTGTATCTTAGCAAGTGAAAATATCTTGAAAATAGTTGAAACAATATACTGTAGCATTTCCTCTTATAAGAATACAAGGCACCAATTCTGAGTTTATTAAACCTAGTTCTAGATTGCAACCAACTTATTCTAAGATGTCTTATCAAGTAAAAATATCTGTCCATGCAGCAAGATAATTTCACTAGTATTACGTAATTTTCTCCTTAAATTCAGTTTTCAGTTTTTTTGCAGTGAGCATAGGTTCCCAAATATAGTTATCCATATAGGAGCTAACAATATATACATTCTTCAGTCTGAGGTTACTAAGAGTAACTTTGTAGAGGTGTTTAAGTTAGCAAAGGCAATGTCCAATACTGCAGTGTGCTCTGGCCCCATCACAATACAGCGTAGTGATGTAGCTTACAGCAGGTTATGGTCGCTGAACTGCTGCTTGTCCATGTGGTGCTCTGAAAACAAGGTGGGTGTTATAGATAATTGGAGTAGTTTTGAGGGCAAGGCTGGCCTATTAGGGCGGGATGGTATCCATCCCACTTGGGAAGGTGTTGCTCACATTTTTCGCAGCATAGCTCATAGTGTCAGAACAGGCCTAGTTAACTTCTGATAATCCGGAGCCAAGGCCAGGGAACAGACAAACAGGCTAAACCAACTGTCTGCTAGCTGCACAGAGTCGTCACTCAGGTTCCACTACATCGAGACTGTGTCTGTTCCCTGAGCTAAACAAAAAGGTAGAAATACTCAGAGTGTTTGTTCTAGTAAGCTAATTAATATAATATTAGATCATACTAATTTTCATGTACAGCCACCACCAGCACCTTTGATCTAAAGTTTGGACTCTTAAATATTAACTCTCTCACATCTGAAGTGTTAATTTCAGATATGGCATATTTATAATGATATGCCACATCTGAAATTAACACTTCAGATGCGAGAAAAGAGGCATATTTATAATGATTATCTAGGTGTGACACAAAACATATTTAGAATGATTATCTAGGTGTGACACAAAAACCTACACATAAATTCAATACATTTGAAGTTCTTCAGACTAATGTAGCATATATAGCCATAACAAATAAGTCTACCCAGTCAGTTCTGTTACTTACTATTTACAGGCCCCCGGGGCCAAATTCTGAGTTTCTTTCTGAATTGTGGATTTCATCTCAGCCCTGATTATTTCCTTAGCCAAGAAGAGAAGCCAAGAAGCTTTTATTTGTCACACATACACTCAAGCACAGACTGAACCACACAGTGACATTTAACCTCTGCATTTAACATGTGCCTCTTCTTCTACCAGTTAGAAGAGGCTGTTGTTTTCAGCGACCATAACCTGCTGTAAGCTACACAGGGAGAACATACAAACTCCACAAAGAAAGGCCCCCGTCGGCCACTGGACTCGAACCCAAAACCTTCTTGCTGTGAGGTGACAGTGCTAACCTCTACACCACTGTGCCGCCCATTATTATTATTATTATTATACATTCAATGGAACAATTATAGATTTTATAAAAAGTTAAGATCGGGGGGTTACTTACTACAGGCGCCACTGGCAAGCAATGAAATGCTTCTGCACATATGCAGCAGGAAACTTTCTCATTGAATATTCGCATCAGCTCCGATGTGTGATGCCATGTTGTCTTGTGGCGTAATACACATACAATAAGCGACATGCTAACAATATTGCATGCTCTCAAACCAAATGAATGAAACCTGCTAGAAGGGAATAGAATACATGTTTTTATTCCATTGAAAAAGTGTCCTGTATGTATAATAATCAATGTTATTCATTTCACCTGTCATTGGTCATAATGTTATGGCTGATCGGTGTATATGTATATCTGGTCATAGCCTTAAACAGTAATTTCAGTATTGTTCTTGACACACATTTGCTCTTTTTTTGTTACTTTACTGATTAAAGCCTCATTAAATTGCAATTTTGTCCTGACTACTGCTACATGTGCAAACTCTGCAGATCAAATATGAAGTGCACATTTTGATTTTCTAATTTTCTTTCATTCCTCAATGCAAATTTTCTCCACCTCTGCCAAAATAGATGGAGAATGTTGGTGGACAGCAATTTTCAGGTCAAGTTTTTGATTTAATTTTAGTCTGGGCTTTGACTTGACCATTCCAAAACACACACCCTCCCGTCGTTCCTTTGTAGTTGTTGCCCTGTCCTTTGATTCATTGTCCTGTTTGAACATATTTAGTTGCCCTAAATGCAGATGTCTGCCTGACTCCTTACCAGTTTGCCACATTTGGCTCCATCCATGTTGCCTATGATGGCTACAAGTTTCACCAGTTCTTCCTGGTGAAAAGCAACCTAGAGCATGATACTACCACCAAAGTGGGTAAAAAGTGATCATAAGAATGTTGTTATCGTGATGTTGGTCTGTATTTTATTAGTGTTTGCTCCAAACATTATACTTTACCTTTTGGACCAAATAGCTAACCTTTCTCCGAAGTTGCTTCCTTCTGGCTGCTCTCCCATAGAGGTCAAATTTTGACGAGGTGATGATATTTTTGAGGCATGCACAGGTTCTTCTATTTCAGCCAGTGAGCTCTGTAACCCCACCAGTATTGTAGCTGGATTCTTTGACACTTCTCTGACAATTGCCCTTCTTGCCAAAGCACTCAGTTTGACTTGATTTTGGTAGTATCTGGGTCACTTTGTTATGATGGATTTTGCAGTGGTCCTTAGAAGGTTCAAAGCTTTGGCAATGTTTTAATGAATGTTTTAATGAAAAAAAATAGGGGGTGAATCAGTCAATTATGTAGTTTTTAGACTTTTTATATTTTAAATAAATCAGAGGAGGTTTAAGCACTCATTTTAATTCTTCAGAGAAACATAAAATATACTCAAATTTGATGTTGCAATACATCAAAAAGAGAAAAGACAAGGAGTAAAACATACAGCAGATACTGCTATAAATAGAGGACTCTGCATGTTTTGAAGAAAGGGTAGAGAGATGATTTCTCAGAAAGGCTCTATTGACTACAATATTAAAACATTTATGTGCTGAGATAAGAATTATCAAATGTTTGTGTGTAGGGAAAAGTTATGATGGATTACATTGTTCAAATGAACACCAGAAACAAGTAGACCTCAACATCAATGGCGGCAACAGTCCTTTCAGACATTTGACAAGCCAGAAGGCTATTGGAAAAATGTTTTGTGGATGGATGAGACCAAAATAGTCAAATCAAGTCAAGTTTATTTGTATAGCGCTTTTAACAATAAATATTGTCGCAAAGCAGCTTTACAGAATTTGAATGACTTAAAATATGAGCTAATGTAGTGTCCAAGATGGCCCCGCAGATGGTTGCCTTGGTACTTCGCTCTCTCGTACTTTCTACGTTTTTGTGAATTTGTTGTGTTTTTTGCGCTTCTTCTCTGGTCACATACTCCAGAGAAGAACTCATAAACATTGGAATAACCACCAGTAAAGTTTTTTCATCAGTTTTCATCGATCTGGAAAGTTTTCCAGAGCTACTTGTTGGAGGAGCAGCAGCTCTCTATGGCCTCCGCCAAGGACGCCGGAGACACCGGGGGAAGTGAGCTGGCGCGCTCGTCAGGCTGAGGTAGCAGGGGTTTTGCACTGCGCTCCCATCTATTCACCTGGCTAATGTCCGCTCTCTGGCCAACAAAATGGACAAACTGCTGCTCCTCAACACAATCAACACAGATTTTAACAGATCTGCTACCTTGTGCTTCACCGAAACCTGGCTCAGTGAGCACATCCCGGACACTTCTCTCCACCTGCCTGGATTTCACCTGCACCAAGCAGACCGTGAAACGGAGCTCACAGGGAAAACAAGGGGAGGCGGAGTCTGCTTTTACATTAACAAAGGTTGGTGTACTGATGTCACGGCTAAACAAATCATGCAGTCCTCATCTGGAGACATTATTCATAAACTGCATACCGTTTTATGCTCCACGAGAGTTTTCCTCATTTATTCTGGTTGGAGTCTACATCCCTCCTCAGGCTTGTGTTACTGAGGCATTACAACACCTGGCTGACCAGATAAACAACATGGAGAAAAAACACCCGGACTCTTTGCTCATTGTTTTGGGGGACTTTAACAGAGCAAACCTCAGCCATGAACTGCCAAAATATAAACAGCATATTTGTTCCTTTTCCACCAAAGCAGTTCCAGGGCTGGTTCAGGGCCAGTGCTTAGTTTGGAACTGGGTTTTCTGTTTCCATTGACAAAGAACTGGCTCTGGGCCAGAAAAACCGGTTCCAGGCTAGCACCAACTCTCTGCTGGGCCAGAGGAAAGAACCGCTTACATCAGCGGGGAGGCAGAGTTGTTAAGACCAACAACAATAGCAAGACCGCGAAAGATCGCCATTTTTAAGCGGCGAGAAGCAGCAGCTGTACAAACGCGAAGTCATGCATTATTATTATTATTATTATTGTTGTTGTTGTTGCTGCTGCTTCTTCCGTGTTGTTTTTGCTTTGCTATTCGCGCCAAGGTTTATGTAAACGTAGTGCCATAACCGACGTATACAGCGACGTAACTGACGTATATAGCGACTTAATGACGTGGCTCCGCTTAGCACCGCGAGCTATGGAAACGCAAACTGGTTCTCAGCTGGCTCGCAAGTTGAACGAGTTGTGAACCAGCACCAGCACTGGCCCCGAACCAGCCCTGGAACTGATTTGGTGGAAAAGGGGTAATTGAGTCTCCCACTAGGGATACTAACATTCTGGACCATTGTTACACTGTTTTAAAGGACTCATACCACTCTGTCCCCCGTGCAGCCTTGGGACTATCTGATCATTGCATTGTTTATCTTATCCCGACCTACAGGCAGAAGCTGAAATCTGCTAAGCCTGTGGTAAAGACAGTGAGGAGATAGTCTGATGAGGCCAAAGTGGAACTACAAGCCTGCTTTGACTGCACTGATTGGAGCGTTTTTGGGGCTGCAGCTTCAGACCTGCATGAACTGACTGATACCATGACATCTTACAACAGTTTTTGTGAGGATATGTGTGTGCCCACCAAGACCTTCCGCACATACAACAACAACAAACCCTGGTTCACTGCAAAACTCAGGCAGCTTCGCCAGGCCAAGGAGGAGGCCTACAGAAGTGGGGACAGATGCCCCTTTTCCACCAAAGCAGTTCCAGGGCTGGTTCGGGGCCAGTGCTTAGTTTGGAACCGGGTTTTCTGTTTCCACTGACAAAGAACTGGCTCTGGGGCCAGAAAAAATGGTTCCAAGCTAGCACCAACTCTCTGCTGGGCCAGAGGAAAGAACCGCTTACGTCAGCGGGGGGGCGGAGTTGTTAAGACCAACAACAATAACAAGACCGCGAAAGATCGCCATTTTTAAGCGACGAGAAGCCGCAGCTGTACAAACGCAAAGTTATCCATTATTATTATTGTTGTTGTTGTTGCTGCTGCTGCTTCTTCCCTGTTGTTTTTGCTTCGATATTCGCGCCAAGGTTTATGCAAACGTAGCGACATAACTGACGTATACAGTGATGTAACGACGTATACAGTGACGTAACTGACGTATACAGCAACGTAATGACGTGGCTCTGCTTAGCACTGCGAGCTATGGAAAAGCAAACTGGTTCTCAGCTGGCTCGCAAGTTGAACGAGTTGTGAACCAGCACCAGCACTGGCCCCGATCCAGCCCTGGAACTGATTTGGTGGAAAAGAGGCATGAGTCCTGTACAAACAGGCCAGAAACACACTGACAAAAGAGGTGAAAGCAGAAAAGAGGAGCTACGCTGAAAGGATCAAAAACAGCCTTTCAGCCAACGATCCGGTGTCAGTGTGGAGAGGCCTGAAGAACATCATCAACTACAGGAGACCATCCCCAACACTGCAATGAACCATCAACTGGCTGACGAGTTGAATGTGTTTTACTGCAGATTTGACACATTCACACCTCTCCCCCCTTCAGACATTAAAGACCCATTTACACCCCCTGCTATTCTGCCTCCTCTCGCCTCTGACCCCACACCAGCACTCAAGATCTGTGAAGAGGATGTATGTCAGCTTTTTTGCAGACAAAAGATCAGGAAGGCACCTGGCCCAGATGGTGTGTCACCCTCCTGTCTGAAGGTCTGTGCTGATCAGCTGGCCCCCATCTTCACCCAGATCTTCAATAGATCCCTGAAGCTGTGTGAAGTCCTCTCATGCTTCAAACGCCCCATAATAATCCCGGTTCCCAAGAAAACCCCCATCACAGGACTGAATGACTACAGGCCTGTAGCCCTCACATCTGTAGTCATGAAGTCCTTTGAGAGACTGGTGTTGTCACACCTGAAGGACATCACAGACCCCCTGCTGGACCCCCTGCAGTTTGCCTACTGGACAAACAGGTCAGCAGATGGTGCAGTCAATATGGGACTGCACTGCATCCTGCAACACCTTGACTCTGCAGGGACGTACGCCAGGATCCTGTTCGTGGACTTCAGTTCGGCGTTCAACACCATCATTCCAGATATCCTTCACACCAAGCTCACCCAGCTCACTGTGCCCTCCTCCACCTGTCAGTGGATTATAAACTTCCTGACTGACAGGAAGCAGCAGGTGAAGCTGGGGAGCATCACATCCAGCACCCGGACTATCAGCACTGGCGCCCCCCAGGGGTGTGTGCTCTCCCCACTGCTCTTCTCCCTTTACACCAACGACTGCATCTCAAGAGACCTGTTTGTTAAACTCCTGAAATTTACAGACGACACAATGGTCATCGGCCTCATGCGAGATGGTGACGAGCCTGCATACAGATGGGAGGTTGAACGGCTGGTTTGTTGGTGTGGTCAGAACAATCTGGAGCTGAACATGCTCAAAACTGTGGAGATGACAGTGGACTTTAGGAGGAGCCCCCCCACCCTGCCGCCCATCACCATCAACATTGTGACTGCTGTTGAAACCTTCAGGTTTCTGGGTTCCACAATCTCCCGGGACCTGAAGTGGGAGACCAACACAGTCACCATCATCAAAAAGGCCCAGCAGAGGTTGTACTTTCTGTGCCAGCTCAGGAAGCTCAACCTGTCTAAGGAGCTGCTGACACAATTCCACTCTGCCATCATTCGGTCTGTTCTCTGCTCTTCCATCACTGTTTGGTTTGGATCGGTCACCAAACAGGACAAGAACAGACTGCAATGGACAATAAGGTCTGCAGAGAAAATTACTGGTGTCAGCCTGCCCTCCATCCAAGACCTGTACCTGTCCAGAGTCAGGAAATGGGCAGGTAACATCTCTGCAGACCCATCATACCCTGGTCACAAATTGTGTAAACTTCTCCCCTCTGGGAGACGCTACAGAACACTGCACACAAAAACAACCAGACACAAGAATAGTTTTTTTTTTTTTCCCTCAGGCTATCTCTGTGATGAACAGCTAAAATCGGACTCAAATATCAGTAACATCAACTGTGAAATATCTGCACACTCATACCGTCATTCTGTGCACAATGTATATTTATATTTATAAATTCATCCTTGCACTATGCTGTCTATACATATATTTACCCTTCTACATGTACATAGCTTTTTGGTTTTGTCTACGCTTTTGATCTGTTTGTACTAAGAGAGCTAAGTGAAACCGGAGTCAAATTCCTCGTGTGTGTTCATATACCTGGCAAATAAAGTTTTATTATTATTATTATTATTATTACAACCCCGATTCCAAAAAAGTTGGGACAAAGTACAAATTGTAAATAAAAACGGAATGCAATAATTTACAAATCTCAAAAACTGATATTGTATTCACAATAGAACATAGACAACATATCAAATGTCGAAAGTGAGACATTTTGAAATTTCATGCCAAATATTGGCTCATTTGAAATTTCATGACAGCAACACATCTCAAAAAAGTTGGGACGGGGCAATAAGAGGCTGGAAAAGTTAAAGGTACAAAAAAGGAACAGCTGGAGGACCAAACTGCAACTCATTAGGTCAACTGGCAATAGGTCATTAACATGACTGGGTATAAAAAGAGCATCTTGGAGTGGCAGCGGCTCTCAGAAGTAAAGATGGGAAGAGGATCACCAATCCCCCTAATTCTGCGCCGACAAATAGTGGAGCAATATCAGAAAGGAGTTCGACAGTGTAAAATTGCAAAGAGTTGGAACATATCATCATCTACAGTGCATAATATCATCAAAAGATTCAGAGAATCTGGAAGAATCTCTGTGTGTAAGGGTCAAGGCCAGAAAACCATACCGGGTGCCTGTGATCTTCAGGCCCTTAGACGGCACTGCATCACATACAGGCATGCTTCTGTATTGGAAATCACAAAATGGGCTCAGGAATATTTCCAGAGAACATTATCTGTGAACACAGTTCACTGTGCCATCTGCTGTTGCCAGCTAAAACTCTATAGTTCAAAGAAGAAGCCATATCTAAACTTGATCCAGAAGCGCAGACATCTTCTCTGGGCCAAGGCTCATTTAAAATGGACTGTGGCAAAGTGGAAAACTGTTCTGTGGTCAGACGAATCAAAATTTGAAGTTCTTTATGGAAATCAGGGACGCCATGTCATTCAGACTAAAGAGGAGAAGGACGACCCGAGTTGTTATCAGCGCTCAGTTCAGAAGCCTGCATCTCTGATGGTATGGGGTTGCATTAGTGCGTGTGGCATGGGCAGCTTACACATCTGGAAAGACACCATCAATGCTGAAAGGTATATCCATGTTCTAGAGCAACATATGCTCCCATCCAGACGACGTCTCTTTCAGGGAAGACCTTGCATTTTCCAACATGAAAATGCCAAACCACATACTGCATCAATTACAGCATCATGGCTGCATAGAAGAAGGGTCCAGGTACTGAACTGGCCAGCCTGCAGTCCAGATCTTTCACCCATAGAAAACATTTGGCGCATCATAAAACGGAAGATACGACAAAAAAGACCTAAGACAGTTGAGCAACTCGAATCCTACATTAGACAAGAATGGGTTAACATTCCTATCCCTAAACTTGAGCAACTTGTCTCCTCAGTCCCCAGACGTTTACAGACTGTTGTAAAGAGAAAAGGGGATGTCTCACAGTGGTAAACATGGCCTTGTCCCAACTTTTTTGAGATGTGTTGTTGTCATGAAATTTAAAATCACCTAATTTTTCTTTTTAAATGATACATTTTCTCAGTTTAAACATGTGATATGTCATCTATGCTTTATTCTGAATAAAATATGGAATTTTGAAACTTCCACATCATTGCATTCCGTTTTTATTTACAATTTGTACTTTGTCCCAACTTTTTTGGAATTGGGGTTGTATTATTATTATTAATTTTATCCCTAATCTATCCCCAATGAGCATGCCTGTGGTGACGGTGGCAAGGAAAATCTCCCTCAGACGACATGAGGAAGAAACCTCGAGAGGAACCAAACTCAAAAAGGAACCCATCCTCATTTGGGCAACAACAGACAACATGATTATAACATTAACAGTCCTAACATAAAGTCAGCTTCGTTGATGCTATAAACCCCCCACCAATGGAAACCCGAGCATAAAACTGTTCACGACAACCGCAGTCCCAAAGTCAGCAAGTCAACTGCAGTCCTAAAGTCAGCAAGTCAACTGCCGTCCTAAAGTCAGCAAGTCAACTGCAGTCCCCAGCCACAAAAGCACCACCGCAAGAGTCCAGAGCGTCCTGCAGGTGCGACCGCATAGTGACGGTTACATCAGGGGGCCATAAATAGAACTTTTTGGTTTAGATGAGAAGCATTATGTTTGGAGAAAGGAAAACACTGCATTCCAGCAAAATAACCTTATCCCATCTGTGAAACATGGTGGTGGTAGTATCATGGTTTGGGCCTGTTTTGCTGCATCTGGGCCAGGACAGCTTGTCATCATTGATGGAACAATGAATTCTGAATTATACCAGCAAATTCTAAAGGAAAATATCAGGACATCTGTCCATGAACTAAATTTCAAGCGAAGGTGGGTCATGCAACAAAACGATGACCCTAAGCACACAAGTCATTGTGGAAGGACCTGAAGCAAGCAGTTCTTGTGAGGAAACCCACCAACATCCCAGAGTTGAAGCTGTATTGGCTAATGTTAATGTTCATGGGTCCACCATCAGGAGAACATTGAACAACAATGGTGTGCATGGCAGGATTGCAAGGAGAAAGCTGCTGCTCTCCAAAAAGAACATTGCTGCTCGTCTGCAGTTTGCTAAAGATCATGTGAACCAGCCAGAAGGCTACTGGAAAAATGTTTTGTGGACAGCATGTATCACCCACAAATGGACGGTTTAGTTGAACGGTTTAATCGCACCCTCAAGAACATAATTAAAAAATTCATAAGTGAGGACGCACGTAACTGGGATAAATGGCTCGGACCCTTGTTATTTGCAGTGCGAGAGGTCCCCCAAGCCTCCACGGGGTTCCCCCGTTTGAATTATTATATGGGCGTAAGCCGCGCGGCATTTTAGATGTGCTGTGAGAAAATTGGGAGGAGGGACCTTCACCAAGTAAAAATGAAATTCAATACGTTATTGACCTGCGCGCAAAACTCCACACACTCACACACCTAACCCAGGAGAATTTGCGGCAGGCCCAAGAACGGCAAACCCGCCTGTACGGCAAAGGTACGCGCCTTAGAGAGTTCGCACCGGGAGATAAAGTACTCGTACTGTTGCCCACATCGAGCTCTAAATTAGTCACCAAGTGGCAAGAACCCTTTGAGGTCACACGGCGAGTCGGGGACGTCGACTATGAGCTGAGGCGAACGGACAGGGGTGGGGAGCTACAGATTTATCACCTCAATCTGCTCAAACTCTGGAACGAGGAGGTCCCTGTGGCATTCATGTCAGTGGTTCCGGAGAAGGCGGAGCTGGGGCCGGAGGTTCAAAAAGGAACATTAGCATCACGTACCTCTCCAGTCCCCTGTGGAGACCACCTCTCCCCGACCCAACTCACGGAGGTTGCCCAGTTGCAGACCGAGTTTTCGGACGTGTTCTCGCCCCTGCCCGGCCGCACCAACCTCATAGAGCACCACATTGAGATGCCCCCGGGGGTGGTAGTGCGTAGCCGCCCTTACAGGCTACCCAAACACAAGAAAAAAGTGGTTCGGGAAGAACTCGAGGCCATGCTCGAAATGGGCCTCGTCGAGGAGTCCCACAGTGACTGGAGCAGCCCGGTAGTCTTGGTACCCAAGGCCGATGGGTCGGTCCGGTTCTGTGTGGACTATAGAAAAGTCAACGTGGTGTCTAAATTTGACGCATACCCAATGCCTCGTATTGATGAGTTGCTCGATCCACTAGGCACGGCTCGCTTTTATTCGACACTGGATTTAACAAAGGGTTATTGGCAGATCCCCTTGACTCCACTATCCTGAGAAAAAAAGGCCTTTTCCACACCGTTCGGCTTACACCAATTTGTCACACTTCCTTTTGGGTTGTTTGGGGCGCCCGCTATGTTTCAGCGGCTGATGGACAGGGTCCTCCGCCCCCACGCCACCTATGCGGCCGCCTACCTCGACGACATCATTGTCTATAGTAATGACTGGCCGAGGCACCTCGAACATCTGAGGGCCGTCCTTAGATCGCTGAGGCGAGCGGGTCTCACAGCCAACCCGAAGAAGTATGCGATTGGGTGGGTGGAAGTACGGTATCTGGCCTTCCACTTGGGCAATGGGCAGGTGCGTCCCCAAATTAACAAGACAGCAGCAATTGCGGCCTGCCCGAGGCCCAAGACCAAAAAGGGGGTGAGACAGTTCCTGGGGCTGGCTGGCTATTATCATAGGTTTATACCTAATTATTCGGACGTCACCAGCCCGCTGACTGATCTGACTAAAAAGGGGGGCACCAGATCCGGTCCAGTGGATGGAGCAATGCCAGCGGGCTTTTTCTGAGGTAAAGGCTGCACTGTGTGGGGGGCCACTTTTACACTCCCCTGACTTTTCTCTCCCCTTTATGTTACAGACGGATGCATCGGACAGAGGGCTGGGGGCTGTTTTGTCCCAGGAGGTGGAGGGGGAGGACCGCCCAGTCTTATACATCAGTAGGAAGCTGTCGGTGTGTGAGGGGCGCTACAGCATGATTGAAAAAGAGAGCTTGGCAATCAAGTGGGCGGTCCTCGCCCTCCGTTACTACCTGCTGGGACACCCTTTCACCCTCTGTTCGGACCACGCGCCCCTCCAGTGGCTCCACCGCATGAAGGATGCCAACGCACGGATCACCGGTTGGTATCTGGCACTCCAACCCTTTAACTTCAAGGTGATCCATAGGCCGGGGGCGCAGATGGTTGTGGCGGACTTCCTCTCCCGTCAAGGGGGGGGGGGGGGTCGGCTGCAGGCCGGACGGCTGCCTGGCCTGAGTCGGGTGGTGGGGGTATGTGGCAGCGGGGGCGTGGTCAAGCATCGGTCTGTGACAGGAGGGTGGAGTCAGGGAAGGTAAGTGGCAGAATCACTACACCTGATGGCAATTAACCTGTGTTTGTGTGTCTTCCCAGTGACCACGCCCTACTTAAGGAGGGAGAGCGAGAGCAGAGGAGACTCTCCCCCGAACAAGACGCCAGTTGTGTGTGTGTGCGCGTCTATGATTACATGTTCACTGAAAAGTGTAACAATAAAAAACGCTTTATGAACCTGAACTCTGTCCTGCTGTCTTCCTGTGCTCTGCCCCGTGTGAGAACCGCTACAGAGAGAAATGTGGAAGGGCAAATGGTGGTTGATTTTTCAAAGAGGATGAATTTGGCAATAGTCAATACATACATTGAGGAGAAAAAGCAGCAGAGGGTGACGTTTAAGAGTGGAGGAAGATCTACACAGGTGGACTACATACTCTGCAGAAGGGGTAACCTGAAGGAGATTGGAGACTGTAAAGTGATGGCAGGGGAGAATGTAGCTAGACAACATCGAGTGGCCGTGTGCAGGATGAGCTTGAAAGTGAAAAAGAGGAAGCGTGAAATAGTGGAGCTTAAGATTAAGTGGTGGGAACTAAAAGAGGTTGTACATCAGAAGGAGTTTAGGGAAGAAATGAGACAAGCATAATGGAAGTCTGCCAGAAGATTGGGATACTACTACTATACTAGTAAGAGAGGCAACAAGGAAGGTGCTAGGGTGGTCATTGGGAAGGAAGAAGGAAGACAAGGAGACATGGTGGCGGAACAAAGAAGTGCAGGAAATTATAAAAGAGAAGAGGCTAGCAAAGAAGAATTGGGATGATCAGAGAGATGAGGAAAGCAGGCGGTTATACAGAGAGATGAGACAGAAGGCAAAAAGAGCAGTAGCAAAGGCGAAAGCAGATGCATACCAGGAGTTGTACGAAAGACTGGAGACCAAAGAAGGAGAGAAAGACCTGTACAGACTAGCTAGGCAGAGAAACAGGGAAGTGAGGGATGTACAGCAAGTAAGAGTGATGAAGGATGTAAATGGAAATGTGCTGACAAACAAAGAGAGTGTATTAAGAAGGTGGAAAGAGTACTTTGAGGATTTATGAAATGAGGAGAATCCAAGAGAGAAAAGGTCAGATTCGTTGGAGATAGCAAATAAGGAAGCAGAGTTGGTTAGTAAGGATGAGGTGAGGGCAGCCATGAAAAGAATGAAGACTGGGAAAGCAGTCGGACCAGATGGTATCCCGATTGAGGCTTGGAGATGTTTGGGTGAGACGGCTGTGGAGTTCTGAATGAGATTGTTTAATAAGATCCTAGAGAATGAGAAAATGCCAAATGAATGGAGAGTGTGCTAGTCCCAATATACAAGAATAAGGGAGATGTACAGAGCTGCAGTAATTACAGAGGGGTAAAATTGATGAGCCACACTATGAAGTTATGGGAAAGGGTGTTGGAGGCAAGATTGAGAAGAGAAGTAGCAATCTGTGAACAGCAGTATGGGTTTATGCCAAGGAAAAGCACGTCAGATGCAATTTTTCCTTTAAGAATGTTAATGGAGAAGTACAGGGAAGGCCAGAGAAAGCTACATTGTATGTTTGTAGACCTGGAGAAGGCATATAATAGAGTGTAGTGAAGATGCAAGGAGTAGACGTAAAGAAAGTTGGTGAGTTCAAGTACCTGGGGTCAACTGTGCAGGAAAATGGGGGCTGCGATAGTGAGGTGAGAAAGAGAGCATAGAAAGAGAGATCAGTTGGAGAAGGATCTCAGGAGTCATCTGTGATAGGAAAGTCCCAGCAAAAGTGAAAGGTAAGATGTATAAGAGAGTAGTGAGACCAGCTGTGATGTATGGATTGGAGACAGTACCCTTAACAAAGAGACAGGAGGCAAAATTGGAGGTGGCAGAGTTGAGGATGTTAAGATTTGCGATGGGAGTGACAAGGTTGGACAGGATAAGGAACGAGCACATCAGAGGGACAGCACATATGGACAGCTTGGGAATTAAGCTAAGAGGGATGAGACTGAGATGGTATGGGCACATCCTGAGAAGAGATGCAGAGGATGTTGGAAGGAGAATGTTGAGGATGGAGCTGCCAGGCACACAAAAACGAGTAAGGCCAAAGAGGAGATACATGGATGTGGTGAGAGAGAACATGAAAGTGGCAGATGTGGTAGAGAAGGATGCGGAAAACAGGGAGAAATGGAGATGAAAGAGCCGCTGTGGCGACCCCTAATTGGGAGCAGCCAAAAGAAGAAGAAGATCAAGAGTTTGACCACCATTATGAATAGGTCCTATGGCATTCTGATTAACCCCTACTGAATCTAGAATGGACACAAATGCTGTTTTCAGAGGATCTTCTGGGTTATTGAAGTGAATATTAAAGGCTTTGCCACAGGGCGGCAGAGTGGTGTAGTGGTTAGTACTTTCACCTCACAGCAAGAAGGTTTGAGTCCAGTGGCCGACGGGGGCCTTCCTGTCTGGAGTTTGCATGCTCTCCCCTTGTCTGTGTGGGTTTCCTCCGGATACTCTGGTTTCCCCCGCAGTTCAAAGACACGCAGTTAGGTTAACATGGGGCAGCCATGGCTTGAGGTTAGGCTGAAGTGCCCTTGAGCAAGGACACCTAACACACAACTGCTCCCTGGGTGCTGTAGCATAGCTGCCTACTGCTCTGGGGGTGTGTCTGCTCATTGCTCACTTGTGTGTGCAGGTGTGTGTTCAGTGCTTCAGATGGGTTAAATGCAGAGGTTAAATTTCACTGTCTGCTTGAGTGTACATGTGACAAATAAAGGCTTCTTGGCTTTTCTTCTTGGCTAAGGAAATAATCAGGTCTGAGATGAAATCTACAAATTCAGAAAGAAACTCAGAATTTGGTCCCCGGGGCCTGTAAATAGTAAGTAACAGAACTGACTGGGTAGACTTATTAGTTGTGGCTACATATGCTATGTTAGTCTGAAGAACTTCAAAAGTATTGAATTTATGTGTTGGTTTTTGTGTCATGCCTAGATAATCATTATAAATAACTGCAACGCCTCTTCTTCTACCAGTTAGATGAGGCTGTAGGTATATAATTGTATCCAGGAGGACTAGCTTCATTTAATGCTTTATATTCATTTGACTTAATACATGTTTCTGTTAAACACAGTGCATTAAACTCCTGATCAGTAGTAAGTTCATTAAAAATTAACACTTCAGGTGTGAGTAAGGCGGCACGGTGGTGTAGTGGTTAGTGCTGTCGCCTCACAGCAAGAAGGTCCGGGTTCAAGCCCCGTGGCCGGCGAGGGCCTTTCTGTGCAGAGTTTGCATGTTCTCCCCGTGTCCGCGTGGGTTTCCTCCAGGTGCTCCGGTTTCCCCCACAGTCCAAAGACATGCAGGTTAGGTTAACTGGTGACTCTAAATTGACCTTAGGTGTGAATGTGAGTGTGAATGTGAGTGTGAATGATTGTCTGTGTCTATGTGTCAGCCCTGTGATGACCTGGCGACTTGTCCAGGGTGTACCCCGCCTTTCGCCCGTAGTCAGCTGGGATAGGCTCCAGCTTGCCTGCGACCCTGTAGAACAGGATAAAGCAGCTAGAGATGATGAGATGAGGTGTGAGTAATATTTAAGAGTCCAACCTTTAGATCATAGATGGTGGTCATGGCTGTACAGTCAGTATGATCTAATTTTATATTAATTAGATTACTAGAACAAACTCTCTGAGTATTTGTACTTTTTTGCATAGCTCGGGGAACGGACACAGTCTCAATATAGTGGAACCTGAGTGATGACTCTGTGCAGCTAGCAGACAGTTGGTTTAGCCTGTTTGTCTGCTCCCTGGCCTTGGCTCCGGATTATCAGAAGTTAACTAGGCCTGTTCTGACACTATGAGCTATGCTGCAAAAAATGTGAGCAACATCTTCCCAAGGGAGATGGATACCGTCCCGCCCTAATAGGCCAGCCTTGCCCTCAAAACTACTCCAATTATCTATAACACCCACCTTGTTTTCAGAGCACCACATGGACAACCAGCAGTTCAGCGACCATAACTTGCTGTAAGCTACATCACTATGCTGCATTGAGATGGGGCCAGAGCATACTGCAGCATTGGGCATCACCTTTGCTAATTTAAACACCTCTACAAAGTTACTATTAGTAAGCTCAGACTGACAAAGACATTAGCTCCTATATGGATAACTATATTTGAGAACCTATGCTTGCCTAGGACTCAAAGATTACTCAGATGACTTCTCAGAGAAATCTGAGAAGCAGATCATTTTACAATATTGAAGTGAAGTGTGTATATATTGTGCCCACCATTTGCCTTTAAATCTGCATCAGCTGTCTCAGGTACACTGTGGTATTTTTTTTCCTTTATAAAGACTATAAAGTTCCATCTATCCATTATCCGTAACCGGTTATCTTGTGCAGGGTCGTGAACAAACTGGAGCCTATCCCAGCTGACTATGGGCAAGTGGCGGGGTACACCCTGGACAAGTCACCAGATCATCACAGGGCTGACACATATGGCCCTTTTCCACTACCTTTTTTCAGCTCACTTCAGCTCGCTTCAGCTCACTTCAGCCCGACACGGCTCGCGTTTCGACTACCAAAGAACAGCACGACTCAGCTCGCTTCAGCCCTGCTTAGCCCCTAAAACTCGCACGGTTTTGGAGTGGGGCTGAAGCGAGCCAAACCGAGCCGAGTGAGGCTGGGGGCGTGAGCAGACACTCCCCTGTGCACTGATTGGTGAGGAGGAGTGTCCTCACATGCCCACACACGCCCCGCGAGCACGCTGGGATCTGTAAACACCGTAAACCCGGAAGAAGGAGAATTACGAGAATTTCTGAAGCCTTATGCGCCTCGTCTCATCTATACGCTCTTGCCAGTATCTGTTGGCGTTGCCGGTGACAACAAGCCACAGAACCAAGACCAGCAACACTAACGACTCCATGTCCTCCATGTTTATTGTTTACTCTCCGGGTCGTGAGACTACCGCTTAAAAGCTCACTGATGTCACTGTTTGCGCTGCTTAACGACATCATGTGACGTCCACCCACTTTCGCTAGCTCCACCCAATGTGTCCACCCACTTCCAGCCAGCATGGTTCAGCGTGGTTGTAGTTGAAATGCAACTCCAACAGCCCTGCTCAGCTCGACTCAGCACGGCACGGCTCAGCCCGACTCAGCCGCGTTTGTAGTGGAAAAGCGGCACCATTCACACTTATGGTCAATTTAGAGCCACCAATTAGCCTAATCTGCATGTCTTTGGACTGTAGGGGAAAACAGAACACCTGGAAGAAACCCACGCAGACATGGGGAGAACATGCAAACTCCACACAGAAAGGCCCCCATCGGGCACTGCGCTTGAACCCAGAACCTTCTTGCTGTGAAGCGACAGTGCTAACCATTACACCACCATGCTGCCCAGATTATAAAGTTAATTTAAAAAAAAAAAATCAACAGTATGTTACTTCAGTCATCTTCTGGGGACTTTGCCTGTTAGATAATCCTTGAGAGCCTGAATTATATTTGATCTGAAAAGTGCTTTTTTGATTCATTAAAGACTCACGTGTTGGATTTTTTTAAATTAATTTTTAATTACATTTAATGAGGTGGCACATCTATGAAACAATTTAGGTCCTGTTATCACCTATACTATAGCAACTATAATTAGTTATTCCCTCAGCCTGCTCTCTTTTTTCTTTCTTAAAATTAATAAGACAAAAAAAATCCAGTTTTCTCCACCAAGAAATTGCAAAGCCCTCTGCCTTCAAAAGCAAAGGGCTAGAGTGTTGAGGACTATGTTTATATTTTAAGAGACCTTCAGGCAAGTAAAATATATAAGCAAAGATTGCTGATGGATCGCGAAGTGACAGCTGAGGACAGGACTGGATACAAATGTCATAGAATCCCATTGGGACAGTGACAGTCTCAGTGAGGAAGCTTCAAACATGCAAAAATGAACTAGGCAGACATGCTTGCAAGAAGTTTGCTCATTTCTACATCACACTTAGCAGCACCATGTACAACCCTGATTCCAAAATAGTTGGGACAAAGTACAAATTGTAAATAAAAATGGAATGCAATGATGTGGAAGTTTCAAAATTCCATATTTTATTCAGAATAGAACACAGATGACATATCAAATGTTTAAACTGAGAAAATGTATCATTTAAAGAGAAAAATTAGGTGATTTTAAATTTCATGACAACAACACATCTCAAAAAAGTTGGGACAAGGCCATGTTTACCACTGTGAGATATCCCCTTTTCTCTTTACAACAGTCTGTAAACACCTGGGGACTGAGGAGACAAGTTGCTCAAGTTTAGGGATAGGAATGTTAACCCATTCTTGTCTAATGTAGGATTCGAGTTGCTCAACTGTCTTAGGTCTTTTTTGTTGTATCTTCTGTTTTATGATGTGCCAAATGTTTTCTATGGGTGAAAGATCTGGACTGCAGGCTGGCCAGTTCAGTACCCGGACCCTTCTTCTACGTAGCCATGATGCTGTAATTGATGCAGTATGTGGTTTGGCATTGTTATGTTGGAAAATGCAAGGCCTTCCCTGAAAGAGACATCGTCTGGATGGGAGCATATGTTGCTCTAGAACCTGGATATACCTTTCAGCATTGATGGTGTCTTTCCAGATGTGTTAGCTGCCCATGCCACACGCACTAATGCAACCCCATACCATCAGAGATGCAGGCTTCTGAACTGAGCGCTGATAACAACTCGGGTCGTCCTTCTCCTCTTTAGTCCGAATGACACGGCGTCTCTGATTTCCATAAGAACTTCAAATTTTGATTCGTCTGACCACAGAATAGTTTTCCACTTTGCCATAGTCCATTTTAAATGAGCCTTGGCCCAGAGAAGACGTCTGCACTTCTGGATCATGTTTAGATACGGCTTCTTTTTGAACTATGGAGTTTTAGCTGGCAACAGCGGATGGCATGGTGAATTGTGTTCACAGATAATGTTCTCTGGAAATATTCCTGAGCCCATTTTGTGATTTCCAATACAGAACCATGCCTGTATGTGATGCAGTGCTGTCTAAGGGCCCGAAGATCACAGGCACCCAGTATGGTTTTCCGGCCTTGACCCTTACGCATAGAGATTCTTCCAGATTCTCTGAATCTTTTGACGATATTATGCACTGTAGATGACGATATGTTCAAACTCTTTGCAATTTTACACTGTCAAACTCCTTTCTGATATTGCTCCACTATTTGTCGGCACAGAATTGGGGGGATTGGTGATCCTCTTCCCATCTTTACTTCTGAGAGCCGCTGCCACTCCAAGATGCTCTTTTTATACCCAGTCTTGTTAATGACCTATTGCCAATTGACCTAATGAGTTGCAATTTGGTCCTCCAGCTGTTCCTTTTTTGTACCTTTAACTTTTCCAGCCTCTTATTGCCCGTCCCAACTTTTTTGAGATGTGTTGCTGTCATGAAATTTCAAATGAGCCAATATTTGGCATGAAATTTCAAAATGTCTCACTTTCGACATTTGATATGTTGTCTATGTTCTATTGTGAATACAATATCAGTTTTTGAGATTTGTAAATTATTGCATTCCGTTTTTATTTACAATTTGTACTTTGTCCCAACTTTTTTGGAATCGGGGTTGTAACAGAATGCCATGTTTTCAGTAAAATAGGCCACAAAGACAGAGCTTTCATCTTTTCCATTGTCTCCACTGGTAAATACAAAGACAAGTAACATTTACGTTATAAAAGAAGGTATATAATTAAACCACGTCAATTTTATTTGTATAGTACTTTTAACAATAGACATTGTCGCAAAGCAGCTTTACAGAAAAATTTAATCGGATTAATTTATCCCTAATGAGCAAGCCAGAAGTGAGGGCAGCAAGGAAAAACTCCTTGAGACTACATGAAGAAGAAACCTTGAGAGGAACCAGACTCAAAAGGGAACCCATCTTCATTTGGGTGATAATAGATAGTGTGATTATAAATAACTCATTTCTTTAATTGTGTCAAAAATAGCCAAAAAGTGCAATTGTGCAACCAGGAAATTCATTATAATTTTGACATGAGGTCTAGTTTGTTGATGTTATCAACTGTTCTTTGATGGAGACTTGAGTGCAAAACTGTTCATGACAACTGCAGTCCTAAAGTTATCATGGTGATTGCAGTCCTAAGTCATTGTAGAAAAACTCATCTCATCTCATTATCTGTAGCCGCTTTATCCTGTTCTACAGAGTCGCAGGCAAGCTGGAGCCCATCCCAGCTGACTACGGGCGAAAGGCGGGGTACACCCTGGACAAGTCGCCAGGTCATCACAGGGCTGACACATAGACACAGACAACCATTCACACTCACATTCACACCTACGGTCAATTTAGAGTCACCAGTTAACCTAACCTGCATGTCTTTGAACTGTGGGGGAAACCGGAGCACCCGGAGGAAACCCACGCGGACACGGGGAGAACATGCAAACTCCACACAGAAAGGCCCTCGCCGGCCACGGGGCTCGAACCCGGACCTTCTTGCTGTGAGGCGACAGTGCTAACCACTACACCACCGTGCCACCCGCGTAGAAAAACTGTTTGTATTAATTAATTCAAGCCATCTTCTAAGTGTACCTTTAGGCTGTTCATATGGGGCCATCTGAAGTGATGAGAAATCCAACCCAGAAGCAGGGCATCAGGATGGCTCAGGCAAGTTCAGCGATCAGGAAAGGTCAGTATCACTGGTAGTCACTGGTCTCAGGAGTGGTATTTGTAGCTCGGCGCAGAGAGAGTGAGAGAGAGACAGATTGTTAATCATTGTCATGTAATGATTATTTAGTATGTTCCTGATTTGGGTGGAATACTGAAGCACAGTAGGCAGGGACTGATGTTAACAGAGACTTCATTTTTGGATATTGTGCTTGCTTTTCAGCTTACTATTCTCATTCGCTCATACACACACACGTACTCTGGTTGGGAGAGATTCCCCTTCTTCATGCTGTCCCTCCTTTTACTCCGGCATCACTGCAAAACACAAACACACCACATTAATCGATAACAGGTATACTGACTTTGCCACTCACCTTCCCTGGACCTGCCCTCCATTTACAAACCAACACTTGGCCATGCCCCGGCTGCCACATACCCCCACCGTGTGACTCAGGCAAGGGAGCTGTCTGGCCTGCAGCAGATTCCCCCCTGATGGGATAGAAAATCTGCCACCATGATCTGCACCCCTGGCCTGTGGACCACCTCGAATTTAAATGGCTGGAGGGCACAATACCAACGAGTGATCCATGCATTGGCATCCTTCATGCGGTGAAGCCATTGGAGTGGCGCATGGTCTGAACAGAGGGTGAAAGGGCACCCCAGCAGGTAGTATCAGAGAGTGAGGACCGCCCACTTGATGGCCAGGCATTCCTTCTCAATGGTGCTGTACTTGCTTTCACGCATTGAAAGCTTGCGACTGATGTACAGCACTGGACATTACTTGCCCTCCACCTTCTGTGAAAAAATGGCCCCCAGCCCTCTGTCCAATGCATCCGTCTGTAAAATAAAAGGGAGAGAGTAAAAGTGTAAAAGTGGCCCCACACACAGTGCAGCTTTTACCTTGGTGAAGGCCTGTTGGCACTGCTCCATCCACTGGACCGGATCTGGTGCTCCCTTTTTAGTGAGATCAGTCAGCAGGTTGGTGATGTCTGAATAATTAGGTATGAACCTGTGATAGTAGCCAGCCAGCCCCAGGAACTGTCTCACCCCCTTTTTGGTCTTGGGCCTCAGGCAGGCTGCAATCACTGATGTCTTGCCAATTTGGGGACACACCTGCCCATGACCCAAGTGGAAACCCAGATACCGTACTTCCACCTGCACAATTGCACACTTTTTTGGGTTAGCCGTGAGCCCCACATGCCTCAGTGACTCCAGGATGGCCCTAACGTGTTATATGTGCCATGGCCAATCACTGCTATATATAACAATATCATCGAGGTAGGCTGCAGCATAGGCGACATGGGGGTAGAAGATCTTGTCCATGAGCCGCTGGAACGTCGCGGGAGCCCCAAATAACCCAAAAGGAAGCGTGAAGAATTGGTATAATATGAACAGTGTGGGAATGGCCATTTTCTCTTGGGATAGAGGAGTCATGGGGAAATGCCAATATCCCTTTGTCAAATCCAGTGTCGAATAGAAGCAAGCAGTGCCTAATCAATCAAGTAACTCATTAATGGGAGGCATTGGGTATGCATCAAATTTGGACACCATGCTAACTTTTCTGTAGTCTACACAGAAACAGACTGACCCATTGGTCTTGGGAACTGGGACCACCAGGCTGCTCCAGTCACTGTGGGATTCCTCGATTATGCCTATTTCAAGCATGGCCTTGAGTTTGTCTCGACCCACCTATTTTTTATGGTCAGAACATGCCAGAAAATTCCGGTTACAATCTGGCTACCTCCATGAGTTAGGACAGAGAGAGGTGGTCTTCACAGGGGACTGGAGCAATTTGATTGGTTATTTTTGTTTTTACCTCCAGCCCCAGCTCTGTCTTCTCCGGAACTACCTATGCCAATGCCACGGGGATCCCCTCATTCCAATGTTTTAACAGGTTGAGGTGGTATATTTGTAGTGCCCCACCCCATCTGTTCACCTCACCTCATAGTCTACATCCCCAATTTGCCATGTGACCTTGAAGGACCCTTGCCCTTTGGTGACTAATTTGGAGCTTGAAGTGGGCAATAACATGAGTACTTTATCTGCCAAGTTGAAATCTCTAAGGTGTGCGCCTCTGTTGTACAGCTGGGCTTGATGTTCTTGTGCCTGCTGTAAATTCTCCTAGGATAAGTGCATGAGGGTGTGGAGCTTTGTATGCAGGTCGGGAATGTACTGAATTTTGTTTTGACTAGTTGAAGGTCCCGCCTCCCAATTTTCCCGCAGCACATCTAAAATGAGCGAGGCTTACACCCATATAACAATTCAAATGGGGAAAATCCCATTGAGGTTTGTGGGACCTCTTGTACTGTGAATAACAGGGGCTCGAGCCATTTATCCCAATTACATCTATCTTCGCTCACAAACTTCCAAATTAAATTTTTAAGTGTCTGATTGAATCGTTCTACCAAGCCATCTGTTTGTGGGTGATAGATGCTGGTGTGGATAGATTTAATTCCCAATAACCCATACAGTTCGTGAAGTGTGCATGACATAAATGCAGTGCCTTGGTCAGTCAGGATTTCTTTGGGAATCCCAACTCAGGAGATGACACATAAGCGTGCCTCTGCAATACTGTGTGTTGGAATATTTTGGAGAGGCAACTGGATATTGTGTTGCATGTTCCACCAGGACTAAAATATCCCCATGCTGACCAATCTAATGGCCTGATGAGATCCATGCCAATTCTCTTGAAGGGGATCTCGATTAGAGGGAGAGGGCACAAAGGCACTTTTGGGGTGGCCACTGGATTCACAAGTTGGAATCTGCGGCATGCCGCACACCACTGACGGACATCCCCGTGAATCCCTGGCCAATAGAACTGAGCCATTATTCGGGCTAGTGTTTTATCCTGACCTAAATGTCCTGCCATTGGATTAAAGTGAGCCACATGACTCTTTGGGATTAACAACTGGGTTATCTGTTCACCAGTTTGAGTGTCGTGCATCACTCTGTACAGCCTATCTTTAATAATTGTGAAGTACAGGAAGGAAGGTGTCACATTTGGCTGGAGGCGTTGAACATCGATTACTCTCACTTGGTCAAACGCATGATGCAGAGTCTCGTCTTGCATGTGTTCTAATGGGAAATCCTTGGGGGAATCCCCAAGAGAAGGAGGAGGGGCACACTGCTCCCCAATCCTCATATCGCTCTGATATGGTGCTGATGTAGACAGCTCTGAGACAGCTTCCCCAGTCAATGCCATACCAGGATCCCCCTGTGATGTATTACTGCAGGACCTGCCCACTACTACATGCTCCATTAAGCCTTTAAACCCCGTCCAATCAGTTCCCAGAATCAGTGGGTGGGTGAGATGTGGGTTAACCGCCACCTTTACACTATGCTTTTCCCCTGAAATAGGATGTTGATGGACACTAGTAGATATTCGTGAACATCTCCATGCACACACAAAACCTTCAGCACTTGTGCTGTCCCCAATGGCTCACCTTGCACCAGGCTTTGGTGGATTGAGGTCTGATTACAGCCAGAATCCACCAGTGCGTGATATGTATCCCCTTGGTATACGATACCACCGGTATGATACCACCAGTATATGATACGCTCTGGCCCAGTCGAGGGTGGTCTCTGGCATGTCAGGGATCTGGACCACAGCTCCCACCTCCATCACAGAGCACTGGCCCTGGAAATGCCCGGGCTCCCTGCAGCACCAGCATACTGGCCCAGGCTTCATCTCTGCACCAGTGAGATGGAAGTCACTCATCTGGGGGGGGGAGAAGACACAGACACAGAAGGGGAAGATGGGAGGGGGACACCACGGGTTTGGCAGGCTGGCTGGGGGGGAGCTGGCCCCTGCCTCCACAGTGGGGGGATGGGGCGGGGATGGGAAGAGGTGATAGAGGAGGAAGGAGAAGGCAATAGAAAGAGAGAAGAGGTGGAATGTCCACCTGCCACCGGAACCACTGCCAAATGGTCCTCCACCAACTTGATGGCTTGATCCAATAATGCCAGGCAGTGGCACTGGACCCACTCTGCTGTTCCTTCCAGAAGGCGTGCAAGGAACTGTTCCAGTGTTACCATGCTGATGATCCCCTTGGCGTCGTGGTTGTCTGTCCTCAGCCACCACAGGCAGGCATCCTGGAGCTGTTGGCCAAATATGAATGGCTGGCTGACTTCCTCTCGTGTCAATGTGCAGAAGTCCTGGCGGTGTTGTTCTGGGGAGTAGCTGACACACTGCAGGATGGCTCGCTTCAAGTCAGCATAGACAAGCCAGCTGTTGGCAGGGAGCTGTTGTGCGGCGAGTTGCGCCTCTCTAGTTAGCAGCAGTGATAGCTGGTTGCATGTTGCTTGACTAGCCACCCTCACACTTTGGCTGCTTGCTCGAAGAGCGTGATGAACACCTCCAGCTCATCGTTCGGCCCCATCTTTGTGACCGTAATGTAGGGTGGGTCCACTGCAGTGGCAGTCGAGGGCTCCACTGACATGAGCAGGTGTCAGAACGCCTGGTGAGCATCCTGCTGGGCCAGCAGCAAGGCTTTGAACCATTATTCCTACTCCTTCCGGAGGGCGATCAGCATTTGGTGCTGGCTCTGTTGGGCAGCAGCGAGGGCATGGATTAGGTCTTTAAATGGGGAGGACTCCATGGGTGGTTGCCTTCAGTATCCTGGCTTTCAGCACCACTGTAGTACATTTCTGATGTGGGAGGAATACTGAAGCACAGTAGGTGGGGACTGATGTTAACAGAGACTTTATTTTTGAATATTGTGCTTGCTTTTCAGCTTACTATTCTTGTTCTCTCTCTCTCTCTCTCTCTCTCTCTCGCTCTCACACACACACACACACACACACACACACACACTCTGGTTGGGAGAGATTCCCCTTCTTCACTCTCTCCCTCCTTTTCTATCCCCATCGTCACTGCAAAATGCACACACACCACATTAATTGACAACAGGTGTACAGACTTTGCCACTCACCTTCCCTGGCTTCACCCTCCATTCACAAACCAACGCTTGGCCATGCCCCCACTGCCACAGTTATGAACAGCGTACATTGCAAGCAGGAACTCGCTAGAAGGCTATGACAGCATAACTAGCAGGGAAAGCCAGAAGGTAACAAAGACACGAAGGTGCCCTGAGACATAAAGTGGCTAGCCACCCCACCATTAACAAACCTGAGTGAACACATGAAAGTGTGTGTGTGTGTGTGTGGGGGGGGGTGATAGCATCCAAACATCCCAGTTTATCAAAACACTTTATGCCAAAGACCCTTCAGTTATACTCCTTTACCTAATAAAAAGCTATTAAGAAAAGGCAGATATGTTTAAACAGATATGTTTTTAGTACAGACTTAATCACAAAGATTTTATCTAAGTCCTGAACACTACTTAGAAGGCTGTGCCATAACTGTGGGGCTTCATCAGAAAAGGCACTGCCCCCTGCTATAGCCTTGACTATTTGAAGCACCAACAAATAGCCTGCACCTTTTGATCTACGTAGGTGTAGTGGGTCATAAAAGACCAGAAGTTTCCTGACATACTGTGGCACAAAACCATTCGGTGCTCCACTGACATGAGCAGGTGTCAGAACACCTGGTGAGCATCCTGCTGGGCCAGCAGCAAGGCTTTGAACCATTGTTCCTACTCTAACGTTCCTACTCTATTGTTTCTATAGGTCAATAGTATTATTTTATAATTGACGCAAAATTTGATTGGGAGCCAATGATCTAAGTAGGCATGGTGCATAAGATAAGTGTGATGTAGTCATATCTTTTGGTGCTAGTAAGGTCTCTTGCTGCTGCATTCTGGATTAACCGTAAGCCATTTCAATAATCCAAACTCGAAGTCACAAAGGTATGAACTATTTTTTTCTGCAATGTGTAGTGACTTTATTTTCTTAGCAATATTTCTGAGATAAAAAAGGCTATCCTAGTAATATTATCTACATGAACTTCAAATGAAAGACTGGATTCAATAATCACACCAAGGTCTTTTACGACTGCACATAATGAAACAGAATGGCCATCCAGAGCTACTAGGTAAAGTCAAGTAAAGTTTATTTTTGTAGCGCTTTTAACAATAGGCATTGTCGCAAAACAGCATTACATAAAATTAAAAACTTTAAACATGAGCTAATTTTATCCCTAATCTATCCCCATGAGCAAGCCTGTGGTGATTGTGGCAAGAAAAAACTCCCTCAGACAACATGAGGAAGAAACCTTGAGAGGAACCAGACTCAAAAGGGAACCCATCCCCATTTGCATGATAACAGACATGATTATAAATAACTTGCTTCCATAACAGTGTCCTATAGAATCACAAAGTATAACTGTGAAACCAGGAAATTCATTATAGTTTTAACATGAAGTTTGTCTTGTTGAAGTTATAAACTGTTCATTGATGGAAACTTGAGTGCAGAAATGCTCATGACAACTGCAGTCCCAAAGTTAGCAATTCAACTGAAGTCCTCAGCCATACCATTGTGGTCAGAAGTTTACATGCAGTGACATGAATGTCATCTTGGATATGAATGTCATGGCAATATTTGGGCTTTCAATTATTTCTCTGAACTATTCTTTTCTTGTGGTAGAATGATTGTACAGCATACATCTTCAAAAAAAATACTAGAATTCGGTGCACAATTTTCTTTTGGTTTTCTGAAATCAACACAGGGTCAAAAGTATACATATAGGGTCAAATATTTACATACAGCACACCTAATATTTGGGTACAATTTCTCTTCGCAAGATTCACCTTGACCAAACATTTTTTTTCTTTTTTACCATGAACAAGCTTCTGGCAGAATTCTGGTTGGATATTTCACAACTCTTCATGGTAGAATTCACAGAGTTCAATTAATTTTTTTTTTCTTGGCATGGACTCGACTTATACACATGGTCCATACAATAGGGTTGAAGTCAGAGCTTGTTTTAAGCTTAATGTTAGCCTGCTTTATGCTCCACAACCAGCTCTGATGCGTGTTTGGGTTCATTGTCCTGTTGTGACTCCCAATCATGTTCAAGTTTCCAATGGTTTGAGGTTATGCTGAAGAATTATGAGGTAGTTCTCCTTCTTCATTATTCCATCCACTTTGTACAATGAACCAGTTCCACTAACAGTAAAACAGCCCCAGAGCATGATGCTGCTACCACCACCACCAGCTGGTACAGTGTTCCTTTGTATGTTGTGGCCAAACAATCAATCTTTGTTTCATGTGACCATACAGATTTCCTTCAGAAGGCTTTATCTTTGTCAATGTGGTCAGTTGCTAACTTTAGTTAAGCTTGAAGGTGTCAATTTTGGAGCAGGGGATTATTTCTTGGATAGCAGCCTCTTAGTCCATGGTGATATAAAACTCAGTGAATTGTAGACAGTGATCCATCAGCTTCCAGTTCATAGCAGAGCTGTGCCATGGTAGTTTCTTGGTTGTTCCTTTCAGCTGAGGGTGACAGTTTGGGTTTTCTTGAAGTAAAGTGGCTTGGCAAAGTGACAACACCTCCCAGTAACTTACATGCAATTGTTTGTACTGATCTTGGGATCTGCATTTGTTTAGAAATGGCTCAAAAAGACATTCCTGAGTTGTGTACATCTGCAATCCTCTTTCTCAGATCTGCACTGAGCTCCTTGGACTTTCCCATTTTACTGTGCATTGGTCAATCCTATAAGTGCTGTAAACAAACCCTTTACATGAAAGCACAGACAAGCTACCAGCTGTAGTCAATCATAATCACTAACAGGAAGTTAAGAGGCCTTGGCCTCGGCAAGATAAGAGACATTTTGGAAGTTTCAGCACCTCTGAATTAAAAATCTAAGTGAGTGTATGTAAATTTTTGATCCTGTACATATAATTTTGACCCTGTGTTGATTTCAGAAAGCCCAAATAAATTAAAATTTTGCATCAAATTCATGTTTTTTTCTATTAAAGAAATATGTTGTACAATTATTTCGCCACAGAAAATGAACAGTTCAGAGAAATAATTGAAAGTCCAATATTGCCATGACATTCATATCTAAGATGTCATTCATGTCACTGTATGTAAACTTCTGACCAAAACTGTACATTATCTAAAGCAGGGGTCAGCAACCCTAGGCACGCGTGCCACAACTGGCATGCCGAGGAATTTCCAGTGGCACACTGACAATGATACACAAACCTAATTATTCAACACATTAAAAATGTTCAAACGTCATCTTGAACGGTCATTGGCTGTTGCATGGCGAGCCTGCTCTTTTAGCATGACTACACAACAATATAGCGCCCCCCTCCCAGTGTTGCCAGATACTGCTGACGTTTTCCAACTCAAAATATGTTCAAAACCCGCCAAAATGCACTTAAAACCGCCCAATCTGGCAACACTTACCCCTCCCCATATTTCTCACGAGATGGGCCCACTTGATGCAGCAGTTGCGCTTTCCTCTCCTCGTGGACCAAAGAATATGGGTTCGTTTCTCAGAGGGACCATGCTGTGTGCACGTTATGTTTTGAAAGTGTTGTGTGTCGAATATCCAGTGTTAAACGTCATTTCGAGGCAAAGCACGAAAAGACTTTCAAAGATCAGGCAGATAGGGACGAATCAATCTCACACGCAGTGTGCAGATATGGGAAGCAAGCCCACACTTTAACAGTCTTTACCTCAGCTAAAAACAATGCCACTGAAGCTAGCTATAATAATTTCTCACTGCATAGCTAAACATGGAAAGCCATTCACAGACGGTGAATACATTAAGGAGGCCTTTCTCTCCAGCTCGGATAGTCTTTTTGAGGTGCTGCCAAATAAAGAGACAATAAAATCAAGAATAAAAGACATGCCCGTATCAGCCAGAACTGTTGAGCGACGAATTGGTGAAATGGCAGAAAACGTAAGGGTGCAGCAAACAACTGGCATAAAAGATGCAGCTGTATTTAGCATTGTGCTTGACGAAAGCGTAGATGTGAATGACATGGCACGTTTGGCAGTGATGGCAAGATATTGTGATGTGACTGTGAGAGAGGAGCTCTGCTGTTTAAAGCCAATGAATCCTGCTGGGCATCTTTACCTGAAAAGTTCAAATGTCTTCGCAATATCGCACTGGCTTTATCGTCAGTGTTCGGATCAACATATCCGTGTGAACAGATATTTTTGCACATGAAGAATGTACTTTGCCCCTCCCGAAGTCGTCTGACAACGGGCCATTCGGAAGCATGCGTCCAACTCAAAGTGACCAATTACCATCCCCACATCTCGGAGCTAAGTAAGGGGAAGCAGGGCCAGGGATCACACTGACTGATAGGCAAAACATTTATTTTGTAACAAGGCTACTTCAAATTTGCAGTTTATTGTTAAGCCACTTTATGTAGTCAATGTTCTCTGACACTCATTATTTAATTTTTTTTTCTGTAGTTTTATTATTCATCAGTTCCATTTCCATTAGGCTGCTACGTCTTTATTGTGAATAACTTGGGCCTGTTACCTACTGAAAGATTTTGGATGTTATTTTGTGAATTTGTATAAGCTGCTTGCAATGTTGTTATCCAATGTGTGTGTGTGTGGGGGGGGTGTTCTTAAACCTTGTGTGTGAGGTTAATGGCATAAAACAAGTGCAATGGTGTTTTACATTTGCTCAATGCATTAAATATCCATATCCGTCTAAAATGTGTGGTGTCTAATTACACATAGTTAACAACACCTATTTGAATGGCACACTAACTAACAAGAAAATTTCTAATTGGCACTACATGGCAAAAAGGTTGCCGACCCCTGATCTAAAGTATAGCGGAATGTTGACTCTAAGCATTCAGTTGCCTGATCAAGTTCTGTGGGGGCTGACAGTGATCCAATCAAAGTTGATAACTCTGGGAGATTATTTATAAAACTCTGTGCAGTAGGTGACGTGAATGTACATTTAATATAGTTGTGTGGTGAGGTGCATATATTATTGCTCAGGCATATTTTGAATAAGATGAGATAATGATCTGAAATAACTTCAGACTATGGAAGTGTGACTATATTTTCTATATTTAACCCAATTGTTAGTATTAGATCAAGAGTGTGACCACCATTATGGGTAGGTCCTATGATGTTCTGATTAGCCCCTACTGAATCTAAAATAGACCTGAACGCTGTTTTCAGAGGATCTTCAGGGTTATCAAAGTGAATATTAAACTCTCCGACAACTAAAGCTTTGTCTAAGGAAATTAACAGGTCTGAGATGAAATCTGCAAATTCAGAAAGAAACTCAGAATATGGCCCCGGGGGCCTGTAAATAATAAGTAATGGAATTGACTGGGTAGATTTATTTTTCAAGACTACATACATTATATTAGTATGAAGAACTTTAAACGTAGTAAATTTATAACCAGGTTTTTGTGTTATGTCTAGATAATCATTATAAAGAACCTCAACACCTCCTCCTCTGCCAGTTAGATGAGGCTGGTGTATATAACTGTCTTCAGGAGGACTAGCTTCATTTAATGCTATATATTCATTTGGCTTCATCCATGTTTCTGTTGAACACAATACATTAAACTCCTGGTCAGTAATAAGTTCATTAACAATTAGCACTTTAGATGTAAGAGATCTAATAGTCCTTTTAGATCAAAGATGCTGGCAGTGGCTGTACAGTCAGTGTGATCTAATTTTATATTAATTAGGTTACTAGAACTAAAAACTCTCTGAGTATTTTTACCTTTTTGTTTAGCTCAGGGAACAGACACAGTCTCAATGTAGTGGAACCTGAGTGATGGTTCTGTGCAGCTACTGTAGCAGACAGTCGGTTTAGCCTATTCATCTGCTCTATGTCATCATCATCCTTTATTTAACCAGTTTTAAAAAATAATAATTGAGATTGAAATCTCATTTTCAAAAGTGACCTAGCCAAGAATGCAGTAACTATTGTTATAACAGTAAAATGCAAACAGTACAGACACATACAGCTATGACAAAGATACTGTAATATCCAGTTTCTATGCAATAAAAGACCACAGATAGAACATGTACAATTTCAGAATCAATACCAGAATAAATTGTATTGATCAATAGTACTATTTTCTCAAGCATTTAAAATTGACTTAAATTTCTCCATAGTGACCAGCTCTGTAAACTATTCCAGGCGAGAGGAGCAATGTAGTTAAAAGCTTTTTTGTCTAGTTCAGTTCTGACTCTAAGAACAAACAGTTGTAAAATATCCTGAGAGTGCAGGCCATATTGATTTTGCTTTTTACACATTTACGTACACAGATAAGAAGGAACCAGCCTAAGGAGTGATATATACATATAAAAGCCAGCCAGTGCAAGAGTCTGTGGACATACAGAGATGGCCACTTAGCTGCAGCCTACAGAGACCAGTGGTGTACACAGTTTCCACATCCCGTAACAAAGCATAAGGCACAATGGTGTACAGTATCCAGTTTCTTTAGGTACAGGTCAGATGCATTCATAAAGAGCAGATCACCATAATCCAATAATTGTAAAAAGTAGCTGAAATCAAGAGTTTCCTTGCCTGGAGGGAGAAACAGGATTTATTCCTAAAAAAAAAGAAACTTTTAAGTTACAGCTTGGAGACAAAGTCTTCAATATGTGGTTTAAATGGCAGATTTTGGTCAATAATAATACCTGAATGCAAGCTTATGTGCTGTGACCATTTCAGTTTCAACCCCTTAAGCTGTTGAGATCTTAGAAAGATTAGATGTTAACTGTTGGTCATTTAAAAATAGTATAAACTTGTTTTTCTATGCATTTAACACCAACTTAAGGTGAGTTAAATGGGATTGAACAACATCAAACACAGACTGCAGGAATTCAGATGTTTGTACAACTGAAGGTGATAAGCAATAGACAACTGTGTCATCTGTGTAAAAATGGAATACATCATTGGATAAATTATCACAAAGATCACTTACATATATGGAGAATAGCAGTGGTCCTAATATGGAACTTTTTGATACATGCAGAAAGGAAGATGAAGACCCAGCAAAATAAATACATTGGGTTCTAGCTGATAAGTAATTTGAAATCCAACGTACAGCTTTCTCAGATATGCCAATAGTGTAGTCTATTTGCCAAGATAACATGGTCAATAGTGTCAAAAGCCTTGGACAAATCAATAAAAAGAGCTGCACAGTATTTTTTACAGCCCAGTGCCTCGATAATGTCATTCACCACTTTAATAGCTGCCATTATTGTGCTGTGTTGTTTTCTAAAGCCAGATTGATATTGTGATTGAATACCATTTATATCTAAAAATTCTTTAAGTTGTTCACTAGCAATTTATTCTAAGACTTTAGCTAAAATGCACAGTTTAGAAATTGGGCTGTAGTTATTAAGGACTGAGGGATCCTCTCCTTTAAGCAAAGGAAGAACATAGGCAGATTTCCATATACTATATTAGGAATCTGATTGTTGGAGAGGGTCAGATTAAAAATATAAATTATTGGTTCTGCTATAAAGTCTTCAGCTGACTTAAGAAAGAAAGGCTCAAGCTTGTCAGGGCCTGCAGTTTTGTTTTGTTTTTTTTTTTGGATCCAGTTGCTTTACTGCTCTATGGACCTTAGTCATGCCAAGAGGATTAAAGTTGAATGACTGAGCCACAGAATTCATTGGAATTGGAAAGGGGTGCTCCTTTGTCTGGTTTGGACCTGAATGTAAAGAGTCAAATAAACAATTTGAAGAAATGAAATGTTCATTAAAACAGTTAAGTATGTCCAAAGAAGGTGTATATCATTAGCTCCTACATGAATAACTAACTTCGAAAACCTATGTTTGGCTAAGGCCCTGAGATTTCCTGCTATGCCCAGTGCCCAGGCTCCTGTTATACACCTAATTAAAGCTGTGGTGCCCCTAAAGGCCTAGCTAATTTCATGTGCCATAAGATAGAGCCTCTTATCACCAGAGCTCTTTCAGGTTTTTCAGTGGGTGCTTCACTGAGGAGAGCAAACTTGTTAGGCATGTGAAGCATAGAGGAGTGGTGCTCCTGTGGGCGAACCTTAGTATTTGCTTTGTCTCTGTGATTATGTTGCCAAGTCATCACCCATTCACCCTGCTGTGAGGGCTCTAATGCTGGAGTTGGGGGATTGCTAAAACCACCTAAGGCATCCAGGCTTTCCTCTATAGAAACTACGCTGCTCTCCCTCTCAATAACCCTCTCTAGAGTCTGGATACGCACCTCTAAAGCTGAAATCTTCTCCATCAGAGAGCTTAACTAATATATGCTTATTTCAAATATAGTTATTACTAGCAACAGAGGAAGAATAACTAAACATCCTGTACTCGACATACTGAACAAGCTGAATGTTTACCATGGTAGATTTGTTGACGTTAAAGCTAAGGCAACATGGATGGCATCCGCTTTCTGTCTTTCAATGGAGAAAAGGTGTTCCATGAGCAAATTAAAATGCAGCAGAAGGGAAAAAGAAAAATACAACAAAAATAAAATCACAATGGAAAAATATTGAAAAACAGATGAAAGGGTGTAGTTTAAATGCTGACACTGATAAGAGACTCACGGCAGGCAAATCAAAAACAGGAACTCTTGTACGCCCTCTTAAAATATATTTTTCTTTCCATGGTTATCTTTAAATATTTCTTATTCCCTTCCTAATAAAGCATCCACTTTTCAATCCAACAGCCAACACTCCCAACAATCAAAACTGAATTTTGTTACGAGCCTCAAAGGCATATGAATAATCCTGCATATATTTACTTGAACTGAAGATCACTTCAGGTTGAATAGGTCCTTAGAGAATATTATTTTTTTCTTCTTCCAGGAAACAAAGAACAGAGCTTACAAATGGATCTTCAAGCTGGAGGGTTTTTTGCATAAAAACACATACCAAGTACCCAAGTAATGGCTCAATAACCAGTCGAGAAATTTCAATTTTTGACACATTTTTTTAATCCAGTCAGAATAATTATATAAAAGATCCCCATATTATTGTTGCATGTGTCATTCTGATCCTTGCAATTACCTCAGAATTTGTTTGAAAAATAATCAGCTGAGATGTAAAAATGCAAGCCAATTTTATATAGCAATGTAGTTTTGTAGAACTAGCAGTAATGTACACTCCAACAGCATTAGACCTATATTAGTGATATATTATTTTCACAAGGTAGAGCAAACTGCATACATAACCCATGAATAAATTTTTGTATTTTGCTTTCTATGGAAGCAGTTGGTATTTTGCCCTTTGAGTTAATCTTACGCTTTTGCATTCTTTGCAGATTCAGTGTTTGATCTGATTGTGTAGAAAGGCAAAACCAAAGCATTTATGGCCTCTGCCTTATACCTAACTTTCATATATCACTCACTGGTCACTTTATAAGGAATAACTCTTTCATGCAATTATCCAATAAGCCAATCTCGTGCAATCATTATGAGTAAATTTTATTGTGCTAAATGCCCAAATGTATAGCATTTTGACATGCAGTTGGGTTAATATGGGACAACCTTGGGCTGCGGTGCTCTTGAATGAAGCACCTAACTCCCAATTGCTCCCCGGGCGCTGTTAGCATGGCTGCCCACTGCTCTGGGTATGTGTGTGTGCTCATTGCTCACGTGTGTGTGCATGTGTGTGTTCACTGCTTGAGATGGGTTAAATGCAGAGAGGAATTTCACAAGTGTGTGATGAATAAAGTTGGGCTTTCTTTCTTTCTTTCTTTCTTTCTTTCTTTCTTTCTTTCTTTCTTTCTTTCATTTTGCTCTCAGTTCAAGGACATATTGAATTTCATTCTTGCTTTGTGAAATGTTGTGGCAATAATACCTCTGTCCTAACTTTTTTTGAGTGTGTTGCAGGCATCAAATTATAACTTTGTTTATATTTACAAAATACAATTAAGTTGGTCAGCAAAACTATTGAAAATCTTTTCTTTGTACTTTTGTTAGTTAAATAAAAGTTCCCATGAATTAACAAATCACAGATTTTTGTTTTTATTGTATTTTGGAAAATATTCCAACTTTTCTGGAAATGGGGTTTGTATGTGTAGCTGGCAAATCTGCAGCTGTTATGCAATTATAGACCAGAATGTCAAAGGAATGTTTCCAGATTGTTGGTTCAAGGATGCATCTGAGAGCACTGCTTTTGACACTTCTCATTATTTAATTAATATATTTGACACATTTGACAGAATTTGAGACATTCATTCATCCAACTTCATCTCAAGCCAGTAGCAGCAGCCGTCATTACAAGTCTGTTGTCAGTAAACCCACTGAAACTGTCCAAACTACAAGCATGGATACTGTAGACTACACTCCCCAGAACTCACAGTGCCCTCTGTCTCCCAATTATTGAACTCAGCCGTCACTCATCATTCCAATTAGTCCCCCTGCCTATATAAACTTCTCTCTCACACCACTCCATCATGAAGTATCGTTCTGCCTATATCAGTTCATACCAAGCCTTGTTGTTTTCTGACTCTTGCTTCTCTATTTTCCATTTTCGCTCTTTGTCTTCCCCCTTAACGCTGTTTGCCGATCACCTGACCCTTGCTAGTTCTATGACTCTGATTCTCGTCTCTTGTTTTGGCTCTGTAACTGTTTGCTCCTTATCACTCTTCTGCGCATACATCTGTAAGTGCCTGCATTGTAACAGGATACTTCGCCACCATGGATGTAGCGGAAGAGGCGAAGCAAACTGCTCTCCATGCCCAAGGACGCTTATTAGGAGAGCATCAGCAGATGCTAGCTGACCTCAACACCAGAATGGCCCAACTAGCAACTGTGATGTCGCAGGCCTTCCTAACGCATTCTGAGTCATCTCTGAGCCCAGCCCTACAACTTCTGGCTCCGGAGAAATTCACCAGAGATCCGCTCGCCTGTATAAGGCTTCCTTCTCTAATGTTCCATGTACTTCACTGCTATGCCTAGCATGTCTGATGAGCATAAGATTGCCAAATTCCTTTCCTTCCTCATGGGAAAAGCACTGCAATGGGCCAGCACAGTTTGGAGTAAAGGCGGCAAGCCAACTAAATCTTATGAGCAATTTCTCACTCTTTTCAAAAGAGTTTTTGACCATGAACCCGAAGGGATTGAAGTTTGCTCACCATATCACAGGTCTCCAGAAGTGTGGTCAAGTATGCTCTGGAATTCAGAACACTGGTGGCCGCGAGTGGATGGAATGATGCTGTGCTGAAAGCTGTATTTCGCCAAGGTTTGCGCCCTGAGATTCTGAACAAACTCGCCTGCCGTGATGAACAACTCGTGCTTGATTCTCTCATCAACCTCATGATTCATCTTGGTAATCTCTTGGCTCATCGACCCTCCCTACAGGAGGGTGGTAAACCGGATTCAGTTTCGGAGGATAGTTTTGCCATGGACGTCTCATGCACCTGCCTAACTTGCTCTGAACGTCACAGGAGGAGGAAGGAGGGTCTATGTTTCTACTGCGGTAGTCCTGAACATCAGCTCAATTGCTGTCCCATTCATCCTTCTTGCTCATCTCCTACAGAAGGTCCTCCATGCAACGTAAGTCCATTAAGCAGGTTCAATTCCAAATCGTTCAAGGTTCCAGTACTTTTAAAGTTGGCTACTTCTACCCATATTCTCTCTGCTTTCATAGGTTCAGGGGCAGAGGGGAACTTCATCAGTAACTCAATTGTTCAGAAGTTCAACTTGCCAACAACCCCGCTTCACAGTGCGCTCAGCATTCGGACCATTGACGGAGGACCAATTGGAGATGACTTTATCACCCTTCGCACAGCTCCTCTCTGTATCCAAGTGGGTGCCATACACTCGGAGCTTATCTCACTCTATGTCACCACTACCATAAGTCACAATCTCATCCTTGGCTACCCTTGGCTCCAGCTTCACGACCCCCTAATCTCATGGCAAAACAAGGACATTTTACAGTGGTCACCTGCATGTTTTCAGGGCTGCATTGCTCATCCTCAAGTTACTCTTGCATCCACCTCTGTGGAGACCCCTCAGCTGGACACTCTGGACAACATTCCTGAATGTTATCTGGATCTCAAGGAGGTTTTCAGCAAGGGAAAAGCCTGTGGTTTGCTATCTCACAGACTATATGACTGCACGATTGACCACCTCAGGGGCGTATATACCCTCTGTCTCAGAAAGAACAAGCAGCTATGAAGGAATACATTCAGGAGACTCTCAAGCAAGGTTACATCTGCCCTTCAAGGTCTCCAGCCTCAGCTGGCTTTTTCTTTGTGGAAAAATGAGGTGGGGGTCTTCGCCCATGTATTGACTACAGGGGATTGAACCAGGTATCAGTGAAATACCCTTATCCAGTTCCTCTTGTTCCCGCAGCCCTGGAACAACTTAGATCAGCAAAAATCTTCTCCAAGCTTGATTTATACAGCATGTACAATCTCATCAGGATCAAAAAGGGAGATGAATGGAATACTGCGTTCAGCACTACCGCTGGTCACTTCGAATACTGGGTAATGCCATATGGCCTTTTTTCAGCACCTAGCGGGTTCCAGTGCCTTATCAATGACGTGCTATGGGACATGCTGGGCAAATATGCTATTACATATATTGACAACATCCTTATATAGTCCCCAGATGAAGGAAGTCATCAAGAGCATGTAAGAACAGTTCTTCAATGCCTGCTCCAGAATAATCTCTATCTTAAAGCATAAAAATGCAAGTTCCATCAAATGCATATCTCCTTCCTTGGATATGTCATCAGTTCTGAGGGAGTTTGTATGGAATCGTCAAAGGTCTCTGCAGTTACATCTTGGCTCATTCCCACTTCTATCAAAGACCTTCAGTATTTTCTAGGTTTTGCAAACTTCTATCGCCGGTTTATTAGAGGGTTCAGCTCAATCACCGCCCCCTTGACAGCACTTTTCAAGAAGGGATCCAAGCGCCTTCAATGGAACCCCACAGCAGAAGAAGTCTTCTGTCATCTCAAGAAAGCCTTCACCTTTGCCCCCATCCTACAGCATCCAGATCCTTCCAAGCCCTTCACCCTGGAAATTGATGCCTCTGACATGGGGGTAGGGGTAGTTCTCTCCCAACATTTTGGGGAGAAACAGAAACTTCATCCAGTGGCCTTCTTTTCAAGGAAACTCTCATCAGCAGAAAGAAATTATGACATGGGGAATTGGGAGCTACTCGCAATCAAGCTAGCCCTCAAAGAATGGCGCCACTGGTTGGAAGGTGCCAATCACCCGTTCATAATCCAAACAGACCATAAGAACCTAGAATATCTCTGGAAGGCCAAGCAGTTAAACCCTCATCAGGCCAGATGGGCTCTCTTCTTCACAAGATTCAATTTCACCATCTCTTTCCATCCTGGCTCCAAGAATACTAAAGCTGATGCCCTCTCATGAATCTTTGCACCCTCTTATCAGGACTCCACTGCCCATCCCATCCTCCCTTCTCAATATGTCTGTGAAGATTCTCAATCATCCAGGTCATAGTAAACTGTGGGTGGTAGAAATGGGCAACTGGACTTGCTTGAAGATTCTTGAAAACGTTTCACCTCTCAGACAGAACTGAGGAAGCCTTTTGGACGGGAGGTGAAACGTTTTCAAGAATCTTCAAGCAAGTCCAGTTGCCCATTTTTACCACCCACAGTTCCCTTCTCAATACTTCATCCAGTCCATTACTTGGGACCTAAACAGAGAAATCAGAAACTCTCAACCCCAACAACTTCCCGATAATCTTCCACCTGGTCTACTATATGTGCCCAAACAACTCAGAAACAGACTCGTCACATGGGCACACACATCACCTGCCACAGGACACCCAGACAGCCATCACACCCATCAAATGCTTTGGAACCAATATTGGTGGGAAAACATGCTCACTGAGATCAACCAGTTCATTGCATCATGTTCAGTCTGCGCACAAGCCAAAGTACCCAGAACTCCACCCGCTGGTAAACTCTGTCCCCTCCCTGTGCCTCAGAGATCCTGGTCCCATATAGCCATCTGGACACCACACCTGGACACTGACATCTGGATACCACCCTCAGTCTAACGGACAAGTCGAGAGAGCCAACCAAGAAATCGGCTGTTGATCTTCTGCATGTACAACCAGGGGGATTGGGCACACTTCCTTCCATGGGCCAAGTATGCACAAAACTCCCTCAAGCACTCTGCAACCCAACTAACAGCGTTCCAGTGCATACTCGGCGACCAGCCACCTCTGTTCCCCTGGGATGACACACCCAACCAGGTCCCAGCTGTCAAAGAGTGGTTCTCTTGAAGCCAGGTAATATGGGATGAGGTCCACCAGCGGATTGAGACTATCAATGCCAAGTACAAGAAGTATGCTGATAAGCACCATGCAGAAACTCCAACATACAACCCAGGTGACAGAGTTTGGGTAGCTACTAGAAACTTCAGGGAACCCAACTCCTGCAGAAAGCTCCAGCCACATTTTATCAGGCCTGTTAAAGTGCTGGACTGCATCAATGAAGTCTTGTACAGACTAGAACTCCCTCCTCACTGCAGGCTGTCACCTACATTCTATGTGTCCTACCTCAAACCTGCCATCCAGGGACCTCTCGCGGAGAACTCACCTAGCCAAGAACACCCAGCTCTTGACTTGGAAGGTGAACCCATCTACCAGGTAAACAAGATCCTCAACTCTAGACATTGAAGAGGGCAGATTGAATACCTGGTAGACTGGGAGGGTTGTGGACCCGAAGAACAGAGCTGGATTCTAGCCAAAGACATCCTAGATCTGCTACTCAAGCAATAATTCCATGCTCTACACCCAGGCAAACCAGCACTCAGAGGTAGGGGGCATCCTAGAAAGACCATAGCTCCCAGTGGGAGCTCCTCGGGGGGCTCTGTCAGTAAACCCGCTGAAACTGTCCAAACTACAAACATGGACACTGTGGACTACACTCCCCAGAAATCACAGCACCCTCTGTCTCCTGATGATTGAACTCAACTGTCACTCATCGTTCCAATTAGTCCCCCTGCCTATATAAACTTCTCTCTCACACCACTCCATTGCGAAGTATCGTTTTGCCTATATCAGTTCATATCAAGCTTTGTTGTTTTCTGACTCTTGCAGCTCTAGTTTCCGTTTTCAGTCTTTGTCTTTCCTCCTTACTGCTGTTTGCTGATTGCTTGACCCTCGCAAGTTCTATGACTCTGAGTCTCGTCTCTCATTTTGGCTCTGTTACTGTTTGCTCCTCGTCAATCTTCTGCGCATACATCCGTAAGTGCCTGCACCGTGACATCTGTCAGCATCTTAATGCAATGAATTAGTACTATCCTACTAAAATGATCTTCATGAGAGGAACAAAGTAATTTCTATGCTCATCTACTGTATTAAACACTATGTCTCTGAAATGATATTTAAAAATGGTTATACTACTATATCTGCTTTTATATGGCATATATGCCTCATATATATGTCTCGTTATAGTCCTCAAAACCTTTTTGTATTTTATAAGTACTGGAATAACATTACATTAGAGGTTAATGTTTTCCCTTATGGTAAAATCACACAATCATATGTATTAGAGTATTGACATTATTATATGAGTAGTATTTGAAAAGCATCATTTGAACATGTGATAAAGAAAGCCACCTACATGCAAAAACAAATAGATTAATAATGTGTTAAAGTCATATTTGAAAATTAATTATGTGAAAATTACCTGTTAGAATAAATGAATTGTATAAAAAAAACAAATGAGAAAATAAATGTATTCTGTGAAAATAAATTAATCATGTGTTTACAAAAATCACATTTAAAAATAAACTAATTGTTCTATCCGAATGATTCTATGAATTTGGTGCCCTTTCAGAAGACTCAGTGTCCCAAGATAAAATGCTGATATATTTCTTCAGAACATTGACAAAATTACATTTAAACTGCACTATTTCAAAATATTGGGTGTTTTTAGTATATTAAACTGAAAAGAAGGACATAATAACTATTATTTTCATTTTTATTAGTTTTAATATGTGAGGAGCACAGCAATTCTGCATGTCCCCATCACCAATTACAGTAACAATGTGGCCAATTTTATGTTTACATTCTTTAATTTGTTTTATTTTTTGTTAAATGCATCACTGCTACTCCAGTTTCACATACAATGTGTTTTTTGGGGAAAAGTAATTATATTTTAGAAGAAATTTAGGCATTTTCCTTTGTCCCTATGTATAATTCAACTCCGTCACGCAACCGCCTCCGCCCCCTATTTGTATACATAAATGGTTTGACCCTGTGACATCATTTAAGGAAGTAGATTTAGCAGAGTCTCCAGAACAGCATGGTGCAACCAGTGGTAAGTGTTAACTCTCATTTCTTGAAATATTGTAAGACTTTTATAAACATATAGGTTCCGTCAAGCATAAGTACTCAACACTGTTGAGTGAAAAAGTCATAGTAGAGAAGTTTTTTATCGAGAAATGATTATATATTTATGAATTAGAAGAAGATCTAAACTGAATCACGCCATGTGCCACAGTCCTAGCATTTAGCATGAACAGTTAACAACAGATTAGCATAAAATCTTCAACCCTATCACATTCAACCCCGTCACACATTCTGTTGTTATGGGGTTGAATGACTGTTACAGGGTTGAATAGTTGTTTATATTAGTTGTTTATATTTAAAGGAGCACCAGACGGGGTAGGTGCAACCCTGAAAAGGACCGCGGATCGAATCATCAGCCAAGGTCACGACATTGTGGATGCATTGACCCTCTACACGGTCCTAAAAGATAATTTGACTTCCATCAAATTGTTCTTTGTAGAGGAAGAAACTATTGAGGAGGCATTGAAGCGCATGCCAGCCAATCTGCCTGTCATCCAGTCGACGATGAGAATCCATCAAGTGGTTTACATTTCTCCGGGAAAGTTTGCATACAGAGATGTAAGCTGCATGTGTTTAGTTCACAAGAAGACAGTGGACTGTCAGTGCTTCAATGCCCAACAGTTTACATTTCACAATGTTGCAGCCAATGTACCACAGACAGAGATCGACTGGGGTGAACAAAATCTGTGTGGGAAATGGTGCGTAATAAAATATGACCAGGAACTATACCCCGGAATCATTCTCGCCACAGATGAAAGCCATGCACAAGTGAAATGCATGAGCTGTGCTGGACCAAACCGTTACTTCTGGTCTCTGCATGACGACATCCTGTGGTATCCCTTTGAGGATGTCCTCGAAAAAATTGAAGCCCCTACTCATGTCACCTCTCGGCATATGGAGATAAAGAAGGAAGTGTGGACAAGGCTTCATGAACTACTGTGAACATGAATTGAAGAATACAACATTTTTGAAGCATTCCCATGATTTTTTAAGTTGAATACATGTTCTTGTAGTTCACTGTTGCCAAATGAGAATTCTTCTGAGAAATTTTTACTTCAGACCAAAGTGGACACGCGCGCACACACACACACACACGCACACACACGGAGGCACACACACACACACACACACACACACACACACGGAGGCACACACACACACACACACACACACACACACACACACACACACACACAGTATCCTCCAGCCAAAATTCAAAACCACCAACACACACAGAACACGCCCACACACAAGCATTCTCTGGCTGGCATGAACATTACCTCTCCTCACTCATGTTCAACACTAAACCTGACAGGGTATGCCAACCACAGCAGAGGAGAGGAACAGGTTGGAGAGGAGATGAGACAAAAGAAGAGAAAAAGAGAAGCAAGGAAAGAAGTTAGGGTAGAGGAGAACAGGACAAGAACAGAGCCAAATGAGACTTCTGAGAAATGAGTTTTACCTGAGACCAAAGTGGACACACACACACACACACACACACACACACACACTATCTTCACCCACAATCAACACTTAACATGACAGGATACGCCATTCTCAGCGGAGGAGAGTAGAACTGTGGTTGAAGAGATGAGACAAAAGGAGAGGTGGAAAGAAAGTGACCAAAGTGGACACACACACACACACGCGCACACACGCACACACACAGTAACTATCTTCACCCACAATCAACACTATACATGACAGGATGGCATGCTCACCGGAGGAGAGCAGAACTGTGGTTGAAGAACTGTGGTTGAGACAAAAGGAGAGGTAGAAAGAAGTTAGGGTAGAGGAGAACAGGACCAGAGAAGAGCCAAATGAGAATTCTGGGAAATGAGTTTCACCTCAGACCAAACAAGGCTTTGTTAATTATTGTTTTCCAGGTTTCAAGCATTTGAAAATGGATGTTGTTGACATTCATAGTTCATTTACTTCTGAGTAAATGCATTTTTTTGTTTTACCACAGAGGGAAAAGTTCAAAGTTTTTCAAACTGACAAACTGAAAATATGATGTAATTGCTGATCCACGAATTTTAAATATAAAATATGTTCAATACCAAAAAAGTTGTTGCGTTTTTACTAATGATTTCATTTTTTGGTACATTAAAAGGCAACTTGCACAGTATTGTACAGAAATGCTTTTCAGGACCCATGTCTTCTGAGAGGTTTCCTCCTACTCCTACACTTCACCAAGCGATTTTCTATTCCCTCAAAGACTTTTTTAACTGGTAAATTTTCTAAGTAGCTGCCTAACACTAGGAATGCCCTATTGACCCTACCATGGGGTTTTAGATCAGATTATACGTTTTTATAATGGATAAAAAGCATATATAATTTGATATATAATCCTTGCTTAGTCAACCCTGTTACAACAGGTCAACCCTGTTATGACCAATTCAACCCTGTTATGAGACACAATTTATAATTTTTAAAAATGTTCTCAACAGAAAACCTTCTAAGGTTACATATGGTTTGTATATTAGATTGTGATAAACATACCAATGTAAAGTTTGTACATATTACATGACGTTATTGCATATTTTGAGCAATTTACAGAGTAAAATAATGAATACTTGTCATTTTTTTCAGAATTGTGATAGAATATCAGTTTCCCCTTATGTTTTGTTTGGTATCAAAATGTTATAGTAAATAAAGGGACAGCTAAATTATTTAGTCATGCTAGTGCCTTCTCACTACCCTATTATAATAATCAGTAATGGCAATAAAAAATAACCGTGACGGGGTTGAATTAAATATCGACTTGTGTCTAATAAAAGCTCATAAATATTACTTAAAATATCATGTTAAGGTGGGAAATTATGTTTTTTGTACAGTAGACAAATGACAAAATCACATGAAATTTAAAAAAACACATTTTGGTTAAAAAATTCCTCTCACCCTCTTCAATCCAAAAGGGCACCGTTTCTGTAGAATCACCCATCCATCCATCATCTGTAACCATTTATCCTGTGCAGGGTTGCAGGCAAGCTGGATCCTATCCCAGCTGACTATGGGTGAGAGGTAGGGTACACCCTGGACAAGTCGCCACATCATTGCAGGGCTGACACATAGAGACAAACAACCATTCACACTTACACCTATGGTCAATTTAGAGCCACCAATTAGCCTAACCTGCATGTCTTTGGACTGTGGTGGAAACCAGAGCACCTGGAGGAAACCCACGCAGACACATGCACACTCCACACAGAAAGGCCCTCATCAGCTGCTGGGCTCAAACCCAGAACCTTCTTGCTGTGAGGTGACAGTGCTAACCACTACACCACTGTGCTGCCTGTTCTGTACATCACATGTGAAAATAATAATTTGTAAAACAAATTGCATATGAAAATAAATGAATAATGTGTAAAAGAATCATATGAATAGAAATTAATCATTTTTGTTTAATTTCTATTTTATACAATGATGCATTTTTTGAGATGATATTCAAATTACACCAGTATATAATGCATGATCATATATGTAAATTAACTTTGCTACTGGAGCAAGAAATTACTGTCGCTATGTTTTGCAACAGAAGCTGAATCTTTGTTCATAAAATCATCAAATTATCTGATGTTTCTGAGACTCACTGACCTAAATACGCAACGGGCCATCATACATATGATGTTTTGAGTCACATGGTTTTGTGCAGGCTGCAATGTTTTCACTTTTATAGAAACTACTCATTCACAGGGACATGTATAGCAGAACATCACAATTCTCATCTCATCTCATTATCTCTAGCCGCTTTATCCTTCTACAGGGTTGCAGGCAAGCTGGAGCCTATCCCAGCTGACTACGGGCGAAAGGCGGGGTACACCCTGAACAAGTCGCCAGGTCATCACAGGGCTGACACATAGACACAGACAACCATTCACACTCACACCTACGGTCAATTTAGAGTCACCAGTTAACCTAACCTGCATGTCTTTGGACTGTGGGGGAAACCGGAGCACCCGGAGGAAACCCACGCGGACACGGGGAGAACATGCAAACTCCACACAGAAAGGCCCTCGCCGGCCCCGGGGCTTGAACCCAGGACCTTCTTGCTGTGAGGCGACAGCGCTAACCACTACACCACCGTGCCGCCCACATCACAATTCTAGCCTCATAATAAACTGATTAAATATATGTGTTTTTATTTAACCAAGGAAAATGTTTAATATGTGAAGTTTTCTGTATTGAGATGTTTGCTTTACATTTATGGAAGGAGTCTCCAGTGTGGTCTGGTTTCATGATTATATGACAAGCTGCATTTTTTTTGTCTTATTAGCTTAAAAAGAAAGAAAAAAACAGCCTATTGTGCTGGTGATAACAGGAACTAACCTGTCTTGCAGATGTTTCACAACATTAATTATAGCTATAAACATTTTAAAAAGCACATTGGTTCATTCATTACTAAAGTAAAACTTGTAATTATTGACAAATAGAAGAAATAAAACAGTTCCAGACATGCTGATATTGAAAAATAATCCACTTAAAAATAGCTCTGCTTCATGTTGGGCAGCACCGCATGACCCTATGTGGATTATTTTCCTAAAACAGCACACCCTGACTGTGATGCACTGCTGTCCCATTCAGGGTGTATTACTGCCTCATACCCACAGTGCTCTCAGGTTACACTCTGGATCCGTGACCCTGATAAGGATAAAGTAGTTACTGAAAGTGAGGGAGCACGTACACACACACACACACACACACACTTTTATTTTAGAATGCAAAGAGGAAGACTCAATTAAATATCATTGTGCTGAAAACTTTGATTCATACAGCATCCTTTATAAAACGCACACCGGTATATTTCATTGTTTGTGTCTCTCTGCTTGTCTGTAGTTACTACATACAATTCCAATTTTAGCAATATTATATTATGTTGAAAGTGTTACTACAATTATTACCAGCTGTCAGTCAGTCTCCGTTGCATGACAACATGTATTGCTCTTTGGCTTATTTGGGAACTATTTTCATTGAACAATATTTGGCCATATTGTGTCTGAAATGGTACTGTATATTAATTTATTGATTGTAGAATGATTGTATAAAGGCAACTGTGTTGCAGAACTGTTGTATAAAAGCAATCATGCACTTGCAATCATACAGTGGGGCAAAAAGTATTTAGTCAGCCACCAATTGTGCAAGTTCTCCCACTTAAAAAGATGAGAGAGGCCTGTAATTTTCATCATAGGTACACTTCAACTATGAGAGACAGAATGGGGGGAAAGAATCCAGGAAATCACATTGTAGGATTTTTAATGAATTAATTGGTAAATTCCTTGGTAAAATAAGTATTTGGTCACCTACAAACAAGCAAGATTTCTGGCTCTCACAGACCTGTAACTTCTTTAAGAGGCTCCTCTGTCCTCCACTCGTTACCTGTATTAATGGCACCTGTTTGAACTCGTTATCAGTATAAAAGACACCTGTCCACAACCAAGTTTGCTAGAGAGCATTTGGATGATCCAGAAGAGGATTGGGAGAATGTCATATGGTCAGATGAAACCAAAATAGAACTTTTTGGTAAAAACTCAACTTGTCGTGTTTGGAGGAGAAAGAATGCTGAGTTGCATCCAAAGAACACCATACCTACTGTGAAGCATGGGGGTGGAAACATCATGCTTTGGGGCTGTTTTTCTGCAAAGGGACCAGGACGACTGATCCGTGTAAAGGAAAGAATGAATAGGGCCATGTATCGTGAGATTTTGAGTGAAAACCTCCTTCCATCAGCAAGGGCATTGAAGATGAAATGTGGCTGGGTCTTTCAGCATGACGGTCCCAAACACACCACCCGGGCAACAAAGGAGTGGCTTCATAAAAAGCATTTCAAGGTCCTGGAGTGGCCTAGCCAGTCTCCAGATCTCAACCCCATAGAAAATCTTTGGAGGGAGTTGAAAGTCCATGTTGCCCAGCAACAGCCTCAAAACATCACTGCTCTAGAGGAGATCTGCATGGAGGAATGGGCCAAAATACCAGCAACAGTGTGTGAAAACCTTGTGAAGACTGACAGGAAATGTTTGACCTCTGTCATTGCCAACAAAGGGTATATAACAAAGTATTGAGATGAACTTTTGTTATTGACCAAATACTTATTTTCCACCATAATTTTCAAATAAATTTTTTAAAAATCAGACAATGTGATTTTCTGGATTTTTTTTTCCTCATTTTGTCTCTCATAGTTGAGGTATACCTATGATGAAAATTACAGGCCTTTCTCATCTTTTTAAGTGGGAGAACTTGCACAATTGGTGACTGACTAAATACTTTTTTGCCCCACTGTAATTCATGCCTGTAGTGAATTACAGCTGTGCTCATATTTAGTACAACAACACTCTTGGTTAAGTATACCAATTGGAAAGTCTCTATAGCAACTTTTGGAGTAAATTCCAAAATCAGAGTTTCTTTTAAAATATACGGCATCTCAATCTCTCAGCATGACAAAATAAAATTAATATGACTGTAGTACAACCCCGATTCCAAAAAAGTTGGGACAAAGTACAAATTGTAAATAAAAACGGAATGCAATGATGTGGAAGTTTCAAAATTCCATATTTTATTCAGAATAGAACATAGATGACATATCAAATGCTTAAACTGAGAAATGTATCATTTAAAGAGAAAAATTAGGTGATTTTAAATTTCATAACAACAACACATCTCAAAAAAGTTGGGACAAGGCCATGTTTACCACTGTGAGACATCCCCTTTTCTCTTTACAACAGTCTGTAAGTGTCTGGGGACTGAGGAGACAAGTTGCTCAAGTTTAGGGATAGGAATGTTAACCCATTCTTGTCTAATGTAGGATTCTAGTTGCTCAACTGTCTTAGGTCTTTTTTGTCGTATCTTCCGTTTTATGATGTGCCAAATGTTTTCTATGGGTGAAAGATCTGGACTGCAGGCTGGCCAGTTCAGTACCCGGACCCTTCTTCTACGCAGCCATGATGCTGTAATTGATGCAGTATGTGGTTTGGCATTGTCATGTTGCAAGGTCTTCCCTGAAAGAGACGTCATCTGGATGGGAGCATATGTTGCTCTAGAACCTGGATATACATTTCAGCATTGATGGTGTCTTTCCAGATGTGTAAGCTGCCCATGCCACACGCACTAATGCAACCCCATACCATCAGAGATGCAGGCTTCTGAACTGAGCGCTGATAACAACTTGGGTCGTCCTTCTCCTCTTTAGTCCGAATGACACAGCGTCCCTGATTTCCATAAAGAACTTCACATTTTGATTCGTCTGACCACAGAACAGTTTTCCACTTTGCCACAGTCCATTTTAAATGAGCCTTGGCCCAGAGAGGATGTCTGCGCTTCTGGATCATGTTTAGATACGGCTTCTTCTTTGAACTATAGAGTTTTAACTGGCAACAGTGGATGGCATGGTGAATTGTGTTCACAGATAATGTTCTCTGGAAATATTCCTGAGCCCATTTTGTGATTTCCAATACAGAAGCATGCCTGTATGTGATGCAGTGCCATCTAAGGGCCCGAAGATCACGGGCACCTAGTATGGTTTTCCGGCCTTGACCCTTACGCACAGAGATTCTTCCAGATTCTCTGAATCTTTTGATGATATTATGCACTGTAGATGATGATATGTTCAAACTCTTTGCAATTTTACACTGTCGAACTCCTTTCTGATATTGCTCCACTATTTGTCGGCGCAGAATTAGGGGGATTGGTGATCCTCTTCCCATCTTTACTTCTGAGAGCCACTGCCACTCCAAGATGCTCTTTTTATACCCAGTCATGTTAATGACCTATTGCCAATTGACCTAATGAGTTGCAATTTGGTCCTCCAGCTGTTCCTTTTTTGTAACTTTAACTTTTCCAGCCTCTTATTGCCCCAGTCCCAACTTTTTTGAGATGTGTTGCTGTCATGAAATTTAAAATGAGCCAATATTTTGCATGAAATTTCAAAATGTCTCACTTTCAACATTTGATATGTTGCCTATGTTCTATTGTGAATACAATATCAGTTTTTGAGATTTGTAAATTATTGCATTCCATTTTTATTTACAATTTGTACTTTGTCCCAACTTTTTTGGAATCGGGGTTGTAGTCCACACTATTCAAGTAAAGCATACATATTCAAATAAAAACAGCAGTGGAACATTTGTATGATGTTATGCTCCATGTTTGTGACTGATAAAGGAAATGATTTTCAGACCTTGTATGAAATTAGTATTGAGATAACATCAAGCAACAAAGTGAAATGTGTGGATAAAAGTCTCAAAAGTAATCTCTATTGAATAAAAAAAACACATTTAAAACAGCATTTCGTGGGATCAGATAAGCTCATTCTAAACTGCAATTAGGTTTGGAATTTATAGCTCCATGCCTTAGTTTTTTAGTCCTTAATCCTTACTTTTGTACTTCCAAAAGTAAAAGAAATTTGCTGAAGATTAATATTGGTTCTTTACATATCCATGGTGATCAACTTTCAAACACAGTATTTGTATAAAGGCTATAGTGTTTATGTTGACAATTTCATGTCTTTAGAATGTCCAGGTAAGATATCCATGCATAACAGGAAGCACTTTGCTGAATGGAGAACATACAATTTTAGATATGTGCATATTGTTTATGCTCTGTTTGTCCAACTGCTTTGATAAAGGTCCCATGATACTTTGATGTTGGCAGAGTGGTATTTACAGGAAGTGCACAGCCCATTTCCCATTCCCAGAGAAGTGTGGAACTGGAGGAGATACTGCTCATTTCAGAAAAAAAAAATCTTCCAGACTTGAATGACAGGAGAAAACAAATGAATGCATGACTGCTTCTATCTTGTAACATGTAATAATATAATATTCCAACTCTGGTTGCACTGTACTCTTCAATGTCCCAAATGCAAACCAGGAAACAAATCTTTATTAGACATGTACAGTTTAGCCTACTGTCTCTATATTAAAGAAGGCAGTATGTGACATCAGTAGTTATACAGTATGAGTTACACCATATAACCAACCTGATCATCACACCTATATGTGTTATGGTCCCACTATCTATCCATCCATCCATCCATCCATCCATTATCCATAACCGCTTATCCTGTGCAGGGTCACGGACAAGCTGGAGCCTATCCCAGCTGACTATGGGCGAGAGGCAGGGTACACCCTGGACAAGTCACCGGATCATCACAGCGCTGACACATAGAGACACACAACCATTCACACTCACATTCACACCTACGGTCAATTTAGAGTCATCAGTTAACCTAACCTGCATGTCTTTGGACTGTGGGGGAAACCGAAGCACCTGGAGGAAACCCATGCAGACACGGGGAGAACATGCAAACTCCACACAGAAAGGCCCCCATTAGCCATTGGGCTCCAACCCAGAACCTTCTTGCTGTGAGGTGACAGTGCTAACCACTACACCACTGTGCCGCCCATGGGCCCACTATACTTCTGGTTTTCCTTGTATTTTTCCTTTTCTAATTTTTCTTGTTGGTCTCTCATGTTTGTTTGTTTGTTTGTGCGTGTCAGTGTCATGGCCCTAGCTTCCCTTTTGTTCTCCCAGGCTTTCTGACGGCAGCACACCTGATCCGCTTTCCCATGCAGTATAATGTCCCTGGCTTTTCTTCCACACATCACCAGATCATTGTGTAGAATGATCTGTAGAATATTACACATTATAGAATATTATATGTAGAATATATCATTCTACTATGTTAATATTTTGTGTACTAAGATTTGTTCTCCATTGCTTTTTGTATATATTTAACCTGTTTCTTTGTGCCTCCGGGGACATTCCACGCCACTGAGGTATTCACTTCTGCCTGTTGATCGAGGCTGATTGATGGTAAAGCAAGGTTTTGTAACACACTGAAACATTTGAAGCAATTGTCCCGAAATTGTTTCAAGGTTTCAAAACAATCCGACATCCATCTCCATGTTGACACCTAGTGGCCACTATTGCTATCTTGATAATGCTATTCCATAAAACAATGACTCAGACACGTGCTGACAAATTCTAAACTACTTATAATTCTACCACTAGAATATGCCAGCCTATCAATAAAATGTATATTTCACATGTTGTGTTTATTAATATTTGTGAGGCTATTTCAATTTCATTGTACCTATTAAAGTGCTGATGACACGAACATGACTCTATGCAATTTCTTAAATAAACTATACAACATGGCAAACATGTTAGATTTCTGTTATAATTACGTGAAAAGAAGCTGTTGTTATGCGAATATCCAACTTTTAATTGCACAGCACAAGAAAACTGGGTCCGTGGCTCGCGGCCATGTTGGCTGTTCTACTCAATGGAAATGGCGCATGAAAATGCTGGTGAACTTTCTAGTGCTAGCTCTTCAACAACCAAATACTGGTACTTTAAGCAGTGATCATGATGGCATGATTTTATCTGATTTTAAATAAATGAGATTGATAATAATGTGAATGTTCACAACTAGTACATACAAACTCTGCAGCTTCTGATTCAGCAGCTGCGTCATACTCCACAAAAACATCAGCAAGAACCTACAATATAAATGGAAATGCAATACACTAAGCTCAAATGACTTTTGGAAAGTATAATTTCTAAATTTTTTCTACATATTCTTGAAGTCGGTCATCGGGGTACTTGCTACCGTTCCCTAACAACGCATGGCAAAGGGTAAAGTGTAATGTTGCTACGAGTACTTGCTAAAGTCTCCGGTGGAAGATCCTTGATGTGCTGATAAGACATACAGTTCTATATAACACACAAGTGTCACGATAATCACAAAACAGATGCAAATTGTTAAAATACCTAATTTTTAAGCAATCATGTATTGATCTCTTCCGAATAGAACCTATGATAGCCTACCCTCTTTACCCTTTGCCTCTCGTTGCTAGGCGGCAGTTACATGAAAGCCGCAAGCTTTCACAAGCAAATACATGACTGATATCACGCCGACTTTATGATTACATTTATGATTATCATGAATGTGTACTCTATGATGTGTACTCTATGAGCGCTCTGGAGCGAGTCACTTCCAAGATGGCCACGCAGACCGCATGGTTACTATTTTTAGCATCATGTCAGAGCACTCTATAGCTCTACGTACCTTTATCTTATGTCGTTTCTCAACAGGAGGACTGTCTTTGGAGGAGTCGCCTTGTCCCAGGTGACTGCTGGATCCGGCATAGCTACTAGTAGACCCCCTCCAGAATACTGTAGGCACTGCTGATGGTAGCAGCACACGTTTGTGCTGAACTGAACACCCAAGAGATTCCTTTAAGCTGGGAAGGGTGTCAAAACAATCCAAATCGAAGTGTTCAGAGCACAGGACGGATGTTGGTGAGGGCTCCCACTTGTCACGAGTGCGCCTGACTTGCCTCACCCACTTCGCATGCAGCTCGGGATCTCTGGGAAACTTGAATAAACTTACCCCATCCTTGTGGGTTTTGGAGCAAAAGCCGGCAACACAACGCGAAGGCATAATAACTATATATATAATAATGTCTAATAATGTCTAATAAAAATACTAATAATGATAAACTGAACACCTGCCGCATCAACAACAAACCGGTAAGTTAGGAGGAAGGTTCTTTCGCTGACGTCATATAGCTCCTCCTCCTCTTTCATCTCCTGGGTGCTGCAGCCCCGTCAAACTTGCCCAAATAGCCGCGTTTTTTATCATAACTTGTAAAATAGGCGCCTTCGTGAATTAATATATGGATCATCAGGAATTACTTTTTATGTTATAAAACATCGCCAAAGATGTCAAAAACGTGTCATCAGCACTTTAAGTGTAGGTTTTAATGTGCTTTCTTTGTGGAACATGACTGATCTATAGCAGAATGAAGTTTCAATGAATGTAGCTAATTATGCTTATAGAAAATAAAGCTCAATAAAGGAAAATTAAGAAACAATGTCACACCTTGACTGTGCTGCAGCTCAAACCCCCTACCCTCTAATCAGAAACCGAGAGCCTGAACCCATTGAGCCACCACTAACTTTACAACTGTAGATCACCTAAGTATCACTCATATGGCCTAAGTATCACTTACTAAATTGTACTGTCACATGAGTGAAATACACCAAAGTTTCATTTAGCCATAGTCACATGGCATGGGCTTTTTGAACCACACTTTGGAGCAGTGTCTGCACTTCGAAAACTTGACACAGTGTCAAATGTCAGTATCAAGCATCCCATCCCTCAGTGATTGAATGCCACATTCCCATTGTGGTGATCTGCGTTCAATTCCCAGTCTAGGCTACTTTCTCCTCAGTCTGCTTCCAATACCCTCTCTTCCCTGCCTACCCCAACACCTCATTAATCTGCTTCAATTTATTCTACCTTTGTCCTGCATTTGGGTTCACCAGCCATTTCTTCTAGCTAACATGACCCAGCAGACACGAAGTCAGTTCACCAAGTCATCATCAGCCAGGGGTCACTACTTGGACAACATATTAACCAAGTCAATGTGAGTCTATGCTAGCATCTATGTTTCTCAGCTCAAGCCCATATCCAACAGACCAGTGTGTCCTCTAGCCAATCACCCTCCACTCACCCGCACCGTCAATGACCACCCAGTCTACACTGTCTGTGGCTACTGAACGTGTGCCACTGAGACTGTGGTTACCAATATCTCGTGATTGGGAAGGATAGGGTCCTAAGAAGCACACCTGGACCCCTCCATCATTCGCATCTTTCACTGGGACAATCTGGGCAGGCTTGGTAGGCCACCTGGAGGCTCCTGTTGAAGGCGGGTACTGTCATGGTCTTGGCTGTACCTCCTGTTTACCCTGTGTTTTTTCATCTTCTCTTTTTTCCTATCAGTCTCTCATGTTTTTTTTGTTGTTTTTTTTTGTGTGTGTGGCTTCCCTTTTGTTCTCCTAGGCCTGATGGTGGCACACCCAATACTCATTTCCATACAATATAAAGACTTCAACTTTTCTTCCACGCATCACCAGATCATTGTTTCTCTGTCTCCAGAAACACTACACACTACCGAGATATTCACTTCCGCCTGCTGGTCATGTCCCAGCCATGTTAATCTGTTGCCTGCTTCTTAGCCCTGTCTTGCCATACCTCCCCCCTTGCTGGCTCAGTGGTTGAACACTCCTCTCCCACTGCAATAATTCAGCTTCAATTCACAGTCTAAACTACTTTCTCTTTACACTGCTTTCACTGATCTGTCTTCCCTGCCTACCTGCTTCAACTTATTCTACCTGCTGTGTATTTGTCCTGCATTTGGATCCACCACTCACTCCTTCCAACAATATAAGCCTGTTAGACATCCCATTCCAAAACCATGGCCATTAATATTGGGTTGGCCCCAATTTTGCATTTGTAAGGTCAGTTACTGTTGTTGGATGAGAAGGACTGAACCACACCTGGCTCACACCAAATTTGTCAAGCCATCTCTTTATGGATCTTATTCTATGAACATGGGTACCATCATGCTGGAACATGAAGGAACAGCCTTCCCTATGCTGTTGCCATAAAGTTGGAAAAATACAATTGTCTAAAATGTCAATGTACTGTATGCTGTCGCATTAATATTACCCTTCACTGGAACTTAGAGGCCTAGTCCAAATACTGAAAAACAGAGCCCCAGACCATTATCCCTCCTCTACCACACTTTATTGTTGGCACTATGTATTCCGGTAGGTAGCATTCTCCTGGCATTCGCCAAACTTAAACTTATCCATCAGACTGTCAGATAGTGAAGTGTGATTCATCACAGCACAGAACATATTTTCACTGCTCAAGGGTCCTGTGGCAGCATTTATAAGACTCCAGCTGATGCTAAGCATTGCACATAGTGCAGATGTGATTGATTTTATGCACCTGTTAGCAGTGGGAGTGGCTGAAACACCAGAATCCAAAAATTGAGAGGGGTGTCCAAATACATTTGCCTAATATAGTATATCAAGAAAATGTGAATATTGCAAAAGAAAGGATCGAGCAAAAAGGCAGAGGCGAGAGTGAAGAGTACATGGGTCTGATCCCAAATCACACTCCACTGATGACATCACAGGATTAGAAAGAAAAATCACAGAAAAGGAAAAGGCGTAAACAAAGTGGTTTGGGTAAATTTATAAACCAGGTAAAGGAAAAAAATGGACATACAAGTTTCTATGAAATAATGATAGCATGTTCAGTAAGGGAGGCTGAAATTGTGTCTTAGTCCCAAACACTAATTGAAAGGCTGTTCCATAACTGTGGGGCTTTGTAAGAGAAGTTCTGCCCCCTGCTCTAGCGTCATGATTTGAGGTACCAACAAAGAACCTACATCTTTTGATCAAAGCAGGCATGGACATGAATGTGATGGGGCATGAAGATAATGAGGCACGAAGGTGATGGTGCATAAAGGTGATGTAGGTATGAAGGAAATGGGGATATGAAGGTGATGATGGTATAAATGTGATGAGGCATGAAAGTGATGGGGCATGCAGGAGATGGAGGCATAAAATTTATGTGGGCATGAAGGTGATGAATACATGAAGGAGATAAGAACAAGAATATGGGAACATGAAGGTGATGTGAACATGTAGGTGATGCAGCTTGAAGGAGATGAGTACATTAAAAGGATGATGCATAAAGAAGATGGGAACATGAAGGAGATGGGGACATCAAGGTCATGAGGACGTTAAAGTGATAGGGGTGGCATGGTGGTGTAAGTGGTTAGCACAGTTGCCTCACAGCAAGAAGATACTGGGTTCGAGCCCAGCGGCTGGCGGGGGCCTTTCTGTGTGGAGTTTGCATGTTCTCCCTGTGTCTGCATGGGTTTCCTCCAGGTGCTCCGGTTTCCCCCACAGTTCAAAGACATGCGGTTAGGTTAATATGGGACGGCCTTGGGCTGAGGTGCCCTTGAGCAAGGCACCTAACTCCCAACTGCTCCCCGGGCGCTGTTAGCATGGCTGCCCACTGCTCTGAGTATGTGTGTGTGCGCTCATTGTTCACGTGTGTGTGCATGTGTGTGTTCACTGCTTCAGATGGGTTAAATGCAGAGAGGAATTTCACAAGTGTGTGATGAATAAAGTTGTGCTTTCTTTCTTTCTTTGAAAATGACGCATAAAAGAGATGAGAACATGAAAGAGATGGGGCTTGAAAAAGACGAGTAGATCAAGGTGATGTGGTCATGAAGGTGATTAAGCATGAAGGAGATAGGGCTTGAAAACGATGAATAGATTAAAGTGATGGGTACATGAAGGAAATGCATACCTGAAGGCAATGGGGTATGAATGCAATGAAGGTGATGTGAAGCAGCTGGCAGCTTAAGACCAACAATTAAATGATAAAAACATGGGGAAAGTTGTTCCAATTCAGCTGCTCAAGTTGATTTTCTGGGCTCCCCATTTAGATTATGCAAAGTAATTGCAATTGATTCTACAATTTGTAATTCATCCCCTTTCCTTTATCAATCTAAATTAGGTATTTAATTAGGTATTTACTGACATTTCATTTTTGAGAACTCACACTAAATAGTTTGTTAGGGTCTGTATTTGTGTGTATCAAAGTTTTGAGAATAGAAGATTGAATTAATAATTCCTGTGTGTCTGCCGCTCAGCGGTCAGTTTTCCTCACAGGCCTGGTAGTGACATCTCTGGAAACAGATACCACATTCAGAGATGTTTCTCATGAGTCAAACATGAGTCAAACATTTGTTTGACCACACCTGTATGTATATTCATACATACAGGTGTGGTGAAACAAACATGATGGGTCAATTCAGATCAAAGAAATACATATGTTTTTCTTATGATTGGTTAAGACATAGTGGCAGATAAGTGATGTGCATAGAAATGAATGCAGAAGTTCAGGGCGCTACCAAGTAAGGAGTTGACCTTAGGAGTAGAAGAATAAGGCAATAACAGTTTTGTGTTCTGATTGGAACATCCTGTGTGTTAAAATGTAAGAAAAAGTAGAGAAACAGGTGCACTCCAAATATAATATCAATGTTAAATAGGGTACACCTGTGTTAACTTCAAATCCACCTTTGTCCAGCTGTATGCTTACAACATAACTATATCTGACTTTGGGAGGTCTCACAGCTACAATGCCAGTGAACAGACTCTACAAAGGAAGGACTTGAAAAAAAGAAGGATTGTGGTGTGAAATGGCCAAATCAAAGCCTGGATTTAAATCCAGTTTAAGGACCTGGATATTGCTGTCCATCAACATTCTACATCTAATTTGGAGAGTTGGAAAAAAATTGGTATTGAGGAATGGAAGAAAAGGGCAAAATTAAAATCAAATCAATAATTGCTACAAAAGGATATTTCACACTGAGGGGGTGAATACTTTTTAATTAAGTGGGGTTTTTTACATTAAAAAAAAATCACGATGATATCTATGGTTTGCAGCCGAGTGTGAAGCGGCTGGGATGTGGATCAGCACCTTCAAGTCTGAGGCCATGGTACTCAGCCGGAAATGGGTGGAGTGCCCAGTTCAGGTCAGGGAGGAGTCACTGCCTCAAGTGGAGGAGTTTAAGTATCTCGGGGTCTTGTCCATGAGTGAGGGTAGGGGGGAGCGGGAGTTGGATAGACAGATCGGGGCAACGTCAGCAGTGTTGCAGATGCTAAACCGGTCTGTTGTGGTGAAGAGAGAGCTGAGCCAAAAGGCAAAGCTCTCAATTTACTGGTCCATCTACATTCCCAACCTCACCTATGGTCACGAGTTATGGGTAGTGACCAAAAGAATGAGATCGCAGATACAAGCGGTCAAAATGAGTTTTCTCCACAGGATGGCTGGGCTCTCCCTTAGACATAGGCTGAGAAGCTTGGCCATTCGGGAGAGGCTCAGAGTAGAACCGCTGCTCCTCCACATCAAAAGGAGTCAGTTGAGGTGGTTCGGGCACCTTGTTAGGATGCCCCCTGGACATCTCCCAAGGGAGACTCTCTGGGCATGCCCCACTGGGAGGAGATCCCGGGGCAGACCCAGAACACGCTGGAGAGATTACATCTCTCGGCTGGCCTCAGTATTCCCCCAGAAGAACTGGTGGAGGTGGCCGGGGAGAGGGAGGTCTAGGCAGCTCTGCTTAGGCTGCTATCTCAGTGACCCAGACCTGGATAAGCAGTAGAAAATGGATGGATGGATATCTATGTCAATACTTTATTTTAATTTTATTTCTGTAGAGCATAACTTTTAAAGTAACAGGCGAAAAAATCCCATTCTCATATGCTTAAATTTTATACAATAAAGAAAAAAAATAAATAATAATTGGAAGGTGAATACTTCATGGCAGCAATGTCTTTCTTGAGTAGAAGCATCCTCAATAAGCTTTTTCAGTAACGTTTTGACCATTGATTTTAAACTTATGCACTTGCGTTTTATGCTGAAAAGAAATCATGCTCCTACATTTATTTGTGCACACAAATGAATTGAGCCACAAGATACTAAACTGATATGAAGGTATGAAGGATAAGCTGACCAATCAGTCACTATTATAGGTCCCTTTGAATTCATTCATAAGTTTATCCATAAGTCGGTCCCATTAGAAGAGTTTCCTCTGATGCCTTCTTCTGAGGTCTTCCAAAAAACAAAATCCACTTTAAATATATTATTATTATTATTATTATTATTATTATTATTATTATTATTATTATATAATTAATGAAGGTAATTAATCCTATGCTACATATTTTAAAAATTTCAATAAAAAAGATTTTGAAAAAAAAACAGAACAGAACAAAACAGTATTCTCATGGGAATCAGCCAAATGCTCCCACAAGGTCAAAATTGTCAGATATTCTCATTTCTATCTTTGTGAGGACATGTAGTTCCAACCTAGATATAAAACACACACACACACACACACACACACACACACACACACACACACACACACACACACACAGAAAGCAGACTAATCCAATGTTTATGTGAATTCCCTTAGTCTGGTAATCTGGTGTTCTTGAAAGGCTGAAGCCATCTGAGCAGTGCCACGGTATATCAGTATCCTGATGAATAACAGCAGCACCAGTTTAAAAGCAGGGCTGCTATTAAGATACAGTACATATAACAAATGGAGAATAAACGTCATTTGCAGTTGTCCTATTGATATTCCAATAAAGCTGTAAAGCATAAAGCACTCAATTCATTTCAAATATAAACAGACATCATCTTTAAACAGTATTAATTGGAGATGCCAAGAGATTTCACACACTCATCTAAGCAAGTGCAAAACATGGAGACATACTGAAAATGTATCTGACATTAAGAGAAAGTCAAAATGACTAATATTTTTGTGTAGTTATAATAACAGAATGAGCAGACATAGCAAGGTTGTATTAAGGCTCTTTCCATCTTTTTTTTTTTCCAGTGTGACTGATGGCAAACTGTAGACTTCAAAGGATTTATTTGGGGCAAATGCACTAATGGTACAAATGAGGACAGAACACAGGCCATAAACACGCCATGGTAAAAGAGTAACAAGAAACAGTAACTAAAATAATTGATTTGTTTCACCAGAGACCAAAAAGATCTGTCAGCTAACAAAAACAAAATCAGACATTTCCCAGAACTCTGAGCAAGCACTGGCTAAAAGCACATTTCTGTAATCCTGAATCCCAGTTCCAGCTGTGCTGTTTGGTGTATGTGTCTGCAGTCCCCAAGAAAGAAAATATTATTTCTCCAGCTTTCACTTCATGATGAACCCACATCAGACAGAGGCTGGCAATATTTGGGAATGTTGACAAACACTATTTAAAAAAATACAAAACTGCACCATGAAACACTGACTGTCTAAATTGAAATATTTCTGAAGTGCTTAGCAATTCTGGTGTGAATTTGTTTTTTGATGGGGTGTGTGTGTGTGTGTGTGTGTGTGTGTGTGTGTGTGTGTGTGTGTGTACACAGAGTTGTGGTCAGACGTTTACATACAGTGACATGAATGTCATCTTGAATATGAATGTCATGGCAATATTTGGGCTTTCAGTAATTTATTTGAACTGTTCTTTTTCTGCGGCAGAATGTACAGCACACATCTTTTAAAAAACACTAGAATTTGGTGCACAAGTTTTAATTTTCTTTGGGTTTTCTGAAATCAACACAGGGTCCAAATTATACATGCAGGGTCAAAAATTTATATACACTAAATTAGATTATTAATTCAGAGGTGCTGAAACTTCCAAAATGTCTCTTATCTTGCCAAGGCTCTTAACTTCCTGTTAGTGACCATGACTGATTACAGCTGGTAGCTTTTCTATGCGTTCATAAAAAGGTTTTGTTTACAGCATTCATTGGATTGACCAATACACAGTAAAATGGAAAAGTCCAAGGAGCTCAGTGCAGATCTGAGAAAGAGGATCACAGATATACACAACTCCGGAATGTCTCTTGAAGCCATTTCTAAACAACTGCAAATTCCAAGATCAGTTCAAACAATTGTATCCAAGTTATTGTGAGGTGTAGTCAATTTGCCAAGCCACTTTGCTTCAAGAAAACCCAAACTGTTACCCTCAGCTGAAAGGAAATTGGTTCGGATGATCAGGAACAACAAAGGAACCACCATGGCAAAGCCCTGCCATGAACTGGAAGCTGCTGGATCACTGTCTACAGTTCGGATCACCATGGACTAAGAGGCTGCTATCCAAGAAATAACCCCCTGCTCCAAAATTGACACCTTCAAGCTTAACTAAAGTTTGAAGCTGACCACATGGACAAAGAAAAAGCCTTCTGGAGGATAGCTGTATGGTCACATCAGACAAAGATGAGTTGTTTGGCCCCAATGACCACCATGTACAGAGAGACACTGTACCAGCTGGTGGTGGTGGTGGTGGTAGGATCATCATGCTCTGGGGCTGTTTTGCTGCCAGTGGAACTGGTTCATTGCATAAAGTGGATGGAATAATGAAGAAGGAGGACTACCTCAGAATTCTTCAGCATAAATCATCAGAAACTTGAACACAACTTGGGACTTACAACAGGACAGTGAACCCAAACACGCATCAGAGCTGGTTGTGGAGGATAAAGCAGGCTAACATTAAGTTTAAAACAAGTCCTGACTTCAACCCTATTGAAAATATATGGACCGTGCTTATAAGTCAAGTCCATGCCAAGAAAAAAAAAATTAATTGCACTCTACCAGTTCTACCATAAAGAGTCATGAAATAGTCAACCAGAATTCTGCCAGAAGCTTGTTCATGGTAAACAAAAATGTTTGGTCAAAGTGAATCTTGTGAAGAGATATTTTACCCAAATATTAGGTGTGCTGTATGTATATTTTTGACCTTGTATGTATAATTTTGACCCTGTGTTGATTTCAGAAAACCCAAAGAAAATTAAAACTTATGCACTAAATTCTATTGTTTTTTTTAAAGATGCATGCTGTACATTCTACGGTATTCATATCCAAGATGACATTCATGTCACTGTATGTAAACTTCTGACCACAAAGATAGATAGATAGATAGATAGATAGATAGATAGATAGATAGATAGATAGATAGATAGATAGATAGATTGATTTCCTGTGAGAAATTGCAGTTGTGTGATGTCACTCACAGAATGTCACATTATTAGTATTGGTAGTTACAATGGTGCTTAGAGGAAAAATCCAAAAATTTTTTAACCTTGGCCCTATTTTCCCATCTCTTTGATTCCAAATATTTACCCAGGACAAAAATGATTTAAATCAGTCCAGTATTGAGTTAGAACACTATAACCGGCACCTACAAAATAGGTATACAATGAAATCCTATGGGCCAATCAACTGTGTCAAAGTAGCGCACTTGGTTTGGCCAATGACAAGTTCATAATGTTATTATAAGTGTCTGACAACATGGAAAGGATCCTTACAGAGATACACCTGTTTCTGTTTACCTCAGTAACTGTAAAGAGACTGTAGAAAATGTCTGTTTCTACACTTATCATTTTACCTTTCTCTTCTTCTGGTCTCTGATCCAGTGCCCTATTCAGTCCTTGTAGTTGATTATCACACAGGAGCTGTTTTCTGATCTTTACAAAAGGAAAAGTCATGTAGAATTTGTGAAGAAGTCTATTTTCAAAGTGATGCCTGAATATTTAGGTGATTATGACAATAAGAAGGAGTGTCTGGCAACATGGAAAGGATCCCTTTTGTAAACATCAGGAAACAGCCTCCATGTGATAATCCACTACAGGCACTAAATAGGGTGCTGTAACAATACCAGTCAGGAGTGGGTTTCCCAAAAGCATCGTAGCACAAAGATCATCGTTAAATGGTGGCACGAGCATCACAGTGAACACTCTCTTAGTTAAGATACTCTTAGCGTTAAGAGGCATTTTGGAAACCTACCCCAGATTTGTTGGTTACTTCCTAAAAACAAGAATTTCTTTTCTCATTCACCATTTTACAGTGACATTCAGTATCATATCAGATCAGAGGTGAGTGTGTAGGACAGATTAAAGGGATAACATGCTGCTGCATTGCTCATTTTAGGTAAAGATGAAGTGAGGGTTAAATCCCACTAGCACCACTACAGCAGGTAGAATGGCACTGTGAGTGAGGTAGGAAACCATTAACAAATTGAAAATAGACCAGCATGTCAATGAAAAATGTCCAAACTCAAAAAGTAAACTTTGAATTTCATTACAAAATAAATATTGGATGCTTGGAAAACACACATTAATTATAAAGATTTACAACCCAGATTCCAAAAAAGTTGGGACAAAGTACAAATTGTAAATCAAAACGGAATGCAATAACTTACAAATCTCAAAAACTGATATTTTATTCACAATAGAACATAGACAACATATCAAATGTCGAAAGTGAGACATTTTGAAATTTCATGCTAAATATTGGCTCATTTGAAATTTCATGACAGCAACACATCTCAAAAAAGTTGGGACAGGGGCAATAAGAGGCTGGAAAAGTTAAAGGTACAAAAAAGGAACAGCTGGAGGACCAAATTGCAACTCATTAGGTCAATTTGCAATAGGTCATTAACATGACTGGGTATAAAAAGAGCATCTTGGAGTGGCAGCGGCTCTCAGAAGTAAAGATGGGAAGAGGATCACCAATCCCCCTAATTCTGCGCCGACAAATAGTGGAGCAATATCAGAAAGGAGTTTGACAGTGTAAAATTGCAAAGAGTTTCAACATATCATCATCTACAGTGCATAATATCATCAAAAGATTCAGAGAATCTGGAAGAATCTCTGTGCGTAAGGGTCAAGGCCGGAAAACCATACTGGGTGCCTGTGATCTTCGGGCCCTTAGACGGCACTGCATCACATACAGGCATGCTTCTGTATTGGAAATCACAAAATGGGCTCAGGAATATTTCCAGAGAACATTATCTGTGAACACAATTCACCGTGCCATCCGCCGTTGCCAGCTAAAACTCTATAGTTCAAAGAAGAAGCCGTATCTAAACATGATCCAGAAGCGCAGACAACTTCTCTGGGCCAAGGCTCATTTAAAATGGACTGTGGCAAAGTGGAAAACTGTTCTGTGGTCAGACGAATCAAAATTTGAAGTTCTTTATGGAAATCAGGGACGCCGTATCATTCGGACTAAAGAGGAGAAGGACGACCCAAGTTATCAGCGCTCAGTTCAGAAGCCTGCATCTCTGATGGTATGGGGTTGCATTCGTGCGTGTGGCATGGGCAGCTTACAAATCTGGAAAGACACCATCAATGCTGAAAGGTATATCCAGGTTCTAGAGCAACATATGCTCCCATCCAGACGATGTCTCTTTCAGGGAAGACCTTGCATTTTCCAACATGACAATGCCAAACCACATACTGCATCAATTACAGCATCATGGCTGTGTAGAAGAAGGGTCCGGGTACTGAACTGGCCAGCCTGCAGTCCAGATCTTTCACCCATAGAAAACATTTGGTGCATCATAAAACGGAAGGTACGACAAAAAAGACCTAAGACAGTTGAGCAACTAGAATCCTACATTGGACAAGAATGGGTTAACATTCCTATCCCTAAACTTGAGCAACTTGTCTCCTCAGTCCCCAGACATTTACAGACTGTTGTAAAGAGAAAAGGGGATGTCTCACAGTGGTAAACATGGCCTTGTCCCAACTTTTTTGAGATGTGTTGTTGTCATGAAATTTAAAATCACCTAATTTTTCTCTTTAAATGATACATTTTCTCAGTTTAAACATTTGATATGTCATCTACTTTCTATTCTGAATAAATATGGAATTTTGAAACTTCCACATCATTGCATTCCGTTTTTATTTACAATTTGTACTTTGTCCCAACTTTTTTGGAATCGGGGTTGTATATGCAAGTCTTTCAGGATGGATGCATCACACACACAAAGACTTTAATTCCCCTAAAGACATTTATTTGCAATATTCTTTATACTGATACAAGGTCACAGAGCCAGGAAGAACAACATATATGTTTAGCTGTATAAATTTTACACCCCCCCCCCCCCCTTTTTTTTGTTCTATTTGAGTGTAACCTTGAAGCCACAAAATGAGCAATTGGCTCTGTCTGCACCTACAGAAAACTCACTCAAACACAAACATTAATGGTTGAACCTCTGCTTTGAGGACACAGGAACAGATACAGCTCAGGCACCAATGCTGTGACCGATTACTGCTGAAATTGAGAGAAGCAGGTAGCTACACCTTTATCAGATTATACTCTGAGCACGGCTTGTCGCCTAAACATAAATCTGAAATCTGTACAAACCCTGGAAAAGATACCATTTTGTAGTAGCGCACATGTATACAGTTTTACCGTACAGAATAATTTACAGCATTAATTTACACGGACAATCAAAATAACAAGCTTATGTTTGCTTCATTAACATAATATGGTTCATTTACACACCAAGACATCAATATCAACATCTAAAATAATAGGAATGTTTAAAACTTTCGAAGCATTACACAAACACTGAATGTAAACACCTCAACCATTAATTAGCATCTACTGCAGGACCATAGATGGAAACTATTCTACCGACTGCACGTTCTGCTGTGTATAATAGAGCAGATGTGAAGTTCTTCCAAAGTAAATCCAGCACTGAGTAGCGTAGATTCATAAAACACCAGCGATGATTCAAGAAAACAATGCTCAAACCCTGTGTGGTGAAAATGTGGGCTGAAGAGCTTTCACTACCTTGCTTGTTGTCTTTTTGACCAGTGTAGAATGTGAAGCACAACACATATTCAGTGAAATAACACAGTAAAGTAGCAAGCAACAAGAACACTGACCTTTCATGAACACTGAAAAACAAGAAAAATGACTGAAGCTGTTCAAAAAGCACACTCACACAGAGCCCTCATGGCAGCCATGATTGCCATTGATGAGACTGAAGCTAGCAATGGTGTGATTCTGCGTGCTTTTGAGTGAGCTCATGCACGTGTTGCCACGCACTGTACTTTGTATGTGCAGGGGCAGAGGAGGGCAGCAGCAGCAGATATGCTTATTGAACTGCTTCTGGAAACTCTTGCTCAGCAGGTAGAGAGCGAACGGGTTGATGCACGAGTTGCTGAATGCCAGGATGCGAGCAGCCACACTAGTGACAAAGTGCAACATGGATGGGTCCACTTCAGAGTAGTGGTAGGAGCGATACAGGTAGATGACATGGCTTGGGAGCCAGCAGATAGCAAAGAGGCCCACGAACACCAACACCATTTTAGCCAGCCGCTTCCTTGACTCCATCTAAAATACACAGGGAAAAATAATTCTCCTTTGTTAACCACTTAATCTTAAAAAATGTAGTGGACAAAAGAATTTCAAATCAATATTCTTCTGTCATCTCATATCCTGTGCTTTACAAATTATATTAAAATTATGAAACCAAAATGGGATCCAAAGTAAAGGCTGTGGGCTGTTGATAGGGAGATTAGGAGTTCAAGCTGCCACTGTTGTGTCCTTCTGCCCCTTAACTTTGTAAATGTATTTGTAAAATGTCCTTACATGTCCAATTCACTGTGCTATTTTAGCTTATTCTCAACACTATTATTTAACGTTAAACTCCAATTCAGTGCAACTGAAAAGATACAATTTAATTTGTGAGAGAAATATTGTTTCATGGACTAAAGATCTGAAAAAATGCCAGACATTTTAAAGCATGAATTTCAGATTTTGTATTTGAATGAAAATTTAATTCAGTGAAACAAATGGAATTGGCCAAAGGAGACCATGGCATGGATGGCAAATGAAAGTGACCTTGACTAGACCCAGACATTCCAGCTATATTATCTAAATAATATTGGCTGGCGTTGAGTGGTATATCAGATGTATTCTATTCAGCTAGCATAATATTGAACGAGTCTTTGACTCGTTCAATATCATGCCAGCTGAATGGAATATATCTGATATACCACAAAAAAAACCAGCCAATATTATTATTATTATTATACATGCACATCCTTTTTGGGTGTTCAACGTGTCTTTCGCTTTAAAAATGCTTTCAAAATCTTCCGTATTTAACGAAGCAAATCTGGCGCCCATGTTTGTTTACAAATTGTCACAGTTGCTCACTAGCATGGGAGTTTTACGTCTCCGATGTGTAGACATCGTGTTGTCTTGACAACCATGCAGTATTGTAAATCATATTCATTGCTCAGTCTCCATTGAATAGAATACATGTTTTTATTCCATCAAAAAAGTGTCCTGTATGTATAATAATACATTTTAGTGGATATGGTCTTCTACACCATGTCTGGGCGGCACGGTAGTGTAGTGGTTAGCATGGTCGCCTCGCAGCAAGAAGGCTCTGGGTTCGAACCCAACGGCCGGCAAGGGCCTTTCTGTGTGGAGTTTGCATGTTCTCCCTGTGTCTGCGTGGGTTTCCTCCGGGTGCTCCGGTTTCCCCCACAATCCAAAGACATGCAGGTTAGGTTAATATGGGACGGCCTTGGGCTGAGGTGCCCTTGAGCGAGGCACCTAACTCCCAACTGCTCCCCGGGTGCTGTTAGCATGGCTGCCCACTGCTCTGGGTATGTGTGTGTGCTCATTGCTCACGCGTGTGTGCATGTGTGTGTTCACTGCTTCAGATGGGTTAAATGCAGAGAGGAAATTTCACAAGTGTGTGATGAATAAAGTTGTGCTTTTTTTCTTTCTTACAGTACCCAGGTTTGTTTCTTTGTAATTCCAGAGACAAAATTCCTGCCTGTTGACACAAATTCTGACGCTGAACAAACCCTCATTAGACTCTTATCACCACAATATTAAACATTAAGCATCTCTGGACACAACTATAATGAGTTCTATGGTCAGATTTATCTTTAATAACTACAGCATATTGCCCAGCTCATAATATTCAATGCCTTTGGACTCAAAGTTAAAATGAGTCATTTGACATTTCATCCTTTTTTTTCAGTGTACCGTACAGGCTCATTATTATTTTATGTATTATTAATAATGAGAACCAATTACTGGTTTCTTCTTGAACATATAGAAGGTATGAAAAGGTTGTTTTTTTTTTTAAATCCACAGTAGATGTATTCAAGCAGTCTTTTCACATTACACATCACATTACACATTTACATTCAAAGTGCACTCAAAAACTAAACTATTAATTCATGCACCATGCAGAGTGCTTAATAATGTATTTCTGTTACAAGCATATCAGTAGCATGGACTAGACTTTTAGACTTTTGTCTCTTTTACCATAACACATAAAAGACTGGTGTAAGAGTTTAGGAAACCTTTTTTCACTATTTTTACATCTACTCATAATGTAATATTATACATCCCAGCTAATTTACATTTAAAATATACATTACACATGTGCAAAGCTCTTTTACGATGAAAGATTTATATAAAATTGCATAAAATCCTGCTGTATGTAATTTTTAAAACTGATGCCATCACAAAGTGTTAATTGTTCTCATGTCGTGATATGGATTATACGAGAATGTCTTCTATGTTTTGCATTATTAATCATTAGTAACCATTTGGCCCAGGGAATGCATGTAATACAGTCAAAGAATTAACACCAGGTCATGTGTTTCTAATGGAATATAATCCTGCAGAATTATAAGAGAACGTATCATGATTGACATGGCGAAGTTTTCTGTAAGGCGATGTTTATTTAACATTTACAGAAGGCGTCTACAGTTCAAAACTTTATAACAGTCAGTACATTTTCCATCATGGGAGAATCTTCAAGACAGAGGACTTTGCTTCTTGCAGTTTTGCAATCTCAACAGAAAATAGAAAAGAGAGACTGGTGAGGGAATGACTTATATATGACATTGGTAACAACAGGAACTATCTTGTCTCTCGGACTTAAATGTAACTATAAACCACTGAAGAATACATGTCATTCATTTTTAATAAATTAAAAGTATATTTGTTGATAATTTGCTGTGGTATAAGAGCAAGAACACAAATCTGGACAAGAAAAATCATCATCTTCAGGGTGTGAACAGTAATTCCACACTGGGCCACATCACACCACCCCATCACTCATTATTTTACAACACCAGTAATTTATCTCATCTCATCTCATTATCTCTAGCCGGTTTATCCTGTTCTACAGGGTCGCAGGCAAGCTGGAGCCTATCCCAGCTGACTACGGGCGAAAGGCGGGGTACACCCTGGACAAGTCGCCAGGTCATCGCAGGGCCGACATATAGACACATATAGACACAGACAACCATTCACACTCACATTCACACCTACGGTCAATTTAGAGTCACCAGTTACAGTGGTGCTTGAAAGTTTGTGAACCCTTTAGAATTTTCTATATTTCTGCATAAATATGACCGAAAACATCATCAGATTTTCACACAAGTCCTAAAAGTAGATAAAGAGAATCCAGTTAAACAAATGAGATAAAAATATTATACTTGGTCATTTATTTATTGAGGAAAATGATCCAATATTACATATCTGTGAGTGGCAAAAGTATGTGAACCTTTGCTTTCAGTATCTGGTGTGACCCCCTTGTGCAGCAATAACTGCAACTAAATGTTTGCGGTAACTGTTGATCAGTCCTGCACACCGGCTTGGAGGAATTTTAGCCCATTCCTCCATACAGAACAGCTTCAACTCTGGGATGTTGGTGGGTTTCCTCACATGAACTGCTCGCTTCAGGTCCTTCCACAACATTTCCATTGGATTAAGGTCAGGACTTTGACTTGGCCATTCCAAAACATTAACTTTATTCTTCTTTCACCATTCTTTAGTAGAACGACTTGTGTGCTTAGGGTCGTTGTCTTGCTGCATGACACACCTTCTCTTGAGATTCAGTTCATGGACAGATGTCCTGACATTTTCCTTTAGAATTTGCCTGCATAATTCAGAATTCATTGTTCCATCAATGATGGCAAGCCATCCTGGCCCAGATGCAGCAAAACAGGCCCAAACCATGATACTACCACCACCATGTTTCACAGATGGGATAAGGTTCTTATGCTGGAATGCAGTGTTTTCCTTTCTCCAAACATAACGCTTCTCATTTAAAACAAAAAGTTCTATTTTGGTCTCATCCATCTAAAAAGCATTTTTCCAATAGCATTCTGGCTTGTCCACATGATCTTTAGCAAACTGCAGATGAGCAGCAATGTTCTTTTTGGAGAGCAGTGGTTTTCTCCTTGCAACCCTGCCATGCACACCATTGTTGTTCAGTGTTCTCCTGATGGTGGACTCATGAACATTAACATTAGCCAATGTGAGAGAGGCCTTCAGTTGCTTAGAAGTTACCCTGGGGTCCTTTGTGACCTCGCCGACTATTACACGCCTTGCTCTTGGAGTGATCTTTCTTGGTCGACCACTCCTGGGGAGGGTAACAATGGCCTTGAATTTCCTCCATTTGTACATAATCTGTTTGACTGTGGATTGGTGGAGTCCAAACTCTTTAGAGATGGTTTTGTAACCTTTTCCAGCCTGATGAGCATCAACAACGCTTTTTCTGAGGTCCTCAGAAATCTCCTTTGTTCGTGCCATGATACACTTCCACACACGTGTTGTGAAGATCAGACTTTGATAGATTCCTGTTCTTTAAATAAAACAGGGTGCCCACTCACACCTGATTGTCATCCCATTGATTGAAAACACCTGACTCTAATTTCACCTTCAAATGAACTGCTAATCCTAGAGGTTCACATACTTTTGCCACTCACAGATATGTAATATTGGATAATTTTCCTCAATAAATAAATGACCAAGTATAATATTTTTGTCTCATTTGTTTAACTGGGTTCTCTTTATCAACTTTTAGGACTTGGGTGAAAATCTGATGATGTTTTAGGTCATATTTATGCAGAAATATAGAAAATTCTAAAGGGTTCACAAACTTTCAAGCACCACTGTAACCTAACCTGCATGTCTTTGGACTGTGGGGGAAACCGGAGCACCTGGAGGAAACCCACGCGGACACGGGGAGAACATGCAAACTCCGCACAGAAAGGCCCTCACCGGCCACGGGGCTCGAACCCGGACCTTCTTGCTGTGAGGCGACAGCGCTAACCACTACACCACCGTGCCGCCCACCAGTAATTTATTCTGCTAATTATTAAAAGCATTTCTGGTATCGGGCAAAAATATACACTTGCTATAAAGGCACTAAAGGCTATATTGAGAACCTACAGGTATTTTATCGATGGGTCTGGGAAGAGGTCTTTTAAAGCTTGGTGACATGATGTGAAA